>NC_060163.1:4736073-4744529 GCF_021292245.1 Micropterus dolomieu | reverse complement strand
TGGTGTGGGGGATGTTTTCTTGGCACACTTTAGGCCCCTTAGTGCCAATTGGGCATCGTTTAAATGCCACGGCCTACCTGAGCATTGTTTCTGACCATGTCCATCCCTTTATGGCCACCATGTACCCATCCTCTGATGGCTACTTCCAGCAGGATAATGCACCGTCACAAAGCTCAAATCATTTCAAATTGGTTTCTTGAACATGACAATGAGTTCACTGTACTAAAATGGCCCCCACAGTCACCAGATCTCAACCCAATAGAGCATCTTTGGGATGTGGTGGAACGGGAGCTTCGTGCCCTGGATGTGCATCCCACAAATCTCCATCAACTGCAAGATGCTATCCTATCAATATGGGCCAACATTTCTAAAGAATGCTTTCAGCACCTTGTTGAATCAATGCCACGTAGAATTAAGGCAGTTCTGAAGGCGAAAGGGGGTCAAACACAGTATTAGTATGGTGTTCCTAATAATCCTTTAGGTGAGTGTATATTGTGCGAGGTGAGAGATGTAATTCATTGAATGGGTTTCACACAAAACTATATGTAACTTTACTGTTTTACGACAAACTGCGACTTTCTCGACATTATATTTTAAATTGAACAATATCATATGTGTAATTCAGAGCTCAATTCTAACGGGATAAAAAGAGAAGTCTCTCGCCGTTGACTACTGTACATATTTTTCCCGAAATAAGGTCCCATGTGCCGGAAGCAGAAGCGAGTGATTTGGGCGCTCTATGGGGAAAGCTCCAAAACCAAAAAGAATGACCCTGATGACATCATCAGCGATATTTTCTCAGACTTGACACAACTCCTCCAGAGCTGCAGCAGACATTATACTACTGTTTTCAAAGGCTGAACAGTACTCCTGATGACTAATAAATTGACATAAAAGTGTAATATTCACTGGAGTATCCTTTTACATTTTATATAAAATTCTATGACCTAGGCCTCTACAGATGTCAGCCATGTTGAAAACAGGCCACCGTCATGTCGGTGAGTTTTGGGTCACTCTTTTAAAAACCGATTAGGGGATAAGACATTACAAGCAAGTTGGTGGATATGCAGTGTAGACTAGACATGAGTCTCTCTATAATTCAAATGAAGAATACTGTCGGCTCTGTTTATTCCATTCCTATCTTTATTGTGAAATAGTGTAAACCCCTGAGAAAGCCCACAGTCTCATTTGACACAAAAGGCGGCGCTGTTCCACTGCAAACTGTCTTCAGATTTAATGGAATACATTACCAGGAAGCTAAATTACCACTGGGGAGTATGAATCCCCAGGGTACATGTTGTATATATTGCAATTTACTAGATTGTTCATATTAGATTATAAAATATTAAGGGCAATGAATATTGTATCTTTATTGAGGGTTACAAATAAATTTCCCATGGAAAAATTGAAAAGCCTGTATTGTGTGCTTCTTGTGAATAGTACAATAAATAATGAAAAATAAAAAGGACGGTAGAAATTACTTTGCTGTGATAAAGTTTATTGCTCTTCTTTCTGTAGTATACAGGGAAGCAAGCAAATACTGTTTACTGTTAGTCAGTGGCCAAGCAACATGGAAGCTTCTGTCAGATGTGATTTTTTTTTATCTTAATTAGGGAAAATTATTGCAAACTGAAACCCACCAGATAAAAAAGGCCAGTAGATATTCTTACAACAGAACACAGAAGGTAAAGAATATCCGCTTTGTCATATATTCAAGATGGGCATTATTAAAGCCTAAATGTAACCATACAACCCATTTAACAAGTGCAACACTTAATAAGTAACAGGAAAAAAAGCAATATTTGGTCTAAACAGAACACAAAGTGAGACCCATGTTTACT
This sequence comes from Micropterus dolomieu, assembly GCF_021292245.1. Lineage (NCBI taxonomy): Eukaryota > Metazoa > Chordata > Actinopteri > Centrarchiformes > Centrarchidae > Micropterus > Micropterus dolomieu. The sequence goes on along the minus strand of NC_060163.1, from coordinate 4,742,688 downwards.
GAGGACATAACTTTAAATGCAAGAAATATATTGACCAATGGCTTAACAATGGTTTGACATTTTGGAAAGTATACCTATTATCTCTCTTGCTGACAGTCAGATGAGAAAATCAACTGTCATATATGTCTGATAAATATGAAGCTGGAGCCAGGACCCGCTTAACACAAGCAAACTAATAGCCTGACTCAGTCCAAGGTTGAGCTTTATTGGGGGGTTAAAGCGCACTAATTAACACTATATATTTAATTAGTTTAATCCAAAAAAAAAAAAAAAAAAAGTGTCAAAAGAAGTTGTGCTATGTCCTGGATTAAACGAACAAGATATAACGTGTTAATCAGTGAGCACTAGAGGTGCTGGTGACAGACAGAGGTGATTTAGTCTCTCATTAGTGTGTCTAGGCTGGCTCTGATACATGTTTATGCTGTGTTAAAATGCAGTATTCACAGTAAAGATCTGAATATATTACATTTTCCTATTCACAAGTGCTAATAATGGAAATTTCCACTTTATATGATTCTTTAAAGAAAAGTGATTTAAGAAAACATGGCTTTTCCAAGTGGTTCCTTCACTTCGTATCACATTTGTAAGAGAATTGATTTACAAAGAAATGTCTGTGGTCACATGGCAGCACTGGAAAATCTGGTAAATCAAAGAGCCCCAATCTAGAAAGGAATGTCAGTATAAATACAAGATAAAGTATAAATATAATAACACGAAATAAATAACTGTGATTGGCCTGGGAATAGAAAGGGTGAAATTTGTAAGGACAAAAAAAAAATAAAAATAGAGATGAAGTTGTATTTTTCATTAACATTTGTCTGATTTTGCAAGTAAAGAAACACTAACTTATGTTGGCGCTTTCTATCTTAATATCTGTCAACAGCTTTCAGGGAATAGCAAATTAATAATACATTGTAAAAGGGAAACTGGTGTATAAAATTTGTAATAAAAAGCGGTCGCAAATAAAGCACAGTTTGTTGATTAAAACAGATAAGACCAAATGTTCAGACAGTCATTTCTCTCCATAATGTCATTCTGTGGATAAATATGCCAAATACCAAAAAGAAGCTATTAAAAAAAAGTCCGTCAAAGGAATGACAACCATTTCTACACAGATTTTCTAGGCACAAGCAAACTGTGGCAAATGTGTATTTAACTAGAGGTGCGCAGTGAGATAATTTGGGTCATATTTACATCAATTGATGAACTGATTACATAATACACTTGATTTGTGGTTTGTGTCTTCTCCCACACCACTGACAAAATATGCAGACGTCAACTTGTCTCTGTCAGTACAGATAGTTCAGATATTTACAAAATGGCCTTCCTAAGCAATCCAATTCACCTTGTAATTCCTTTCTTTTTTTCCAGTAATACAAACATAGACTCAGAAAATATACAATGATTGTCAAAATGTGTCTTCAAGTCTAGGTGGCATAACACTGATATTGCATAAAGTGTTGGTATAAAGCACTGTAATCATGTATTTCCATTAACTAGAATGTGTGTCCACTGTCATACTTATATGGCAGTTGTGCGCATCGTTGTCCAAAAAGGACAAAGATCATGTCAAAAAGCACCTACTCTTTGGATTCTGGGTATAATTACAACATGAGACCCTCATTTCAGTGAAGTGGAGAAAATATGTCAAAATATATTTATGGAATTCAACTTCTGATGTAGGCCAATGTCCTACTTAATGTCACCTCCCAATGTATTATAACAAGAGGCAAATTCTGGCACTTGGACTGAAGCTGTTAAGGTAGAATTCAATAGTTCTTTGGTATGTTCATAGCTGATAGGAGTGGTCCGCAAGCTGGTGTCTTGTGTTGATGGCCAGCACGTTGCTAGCCAGCACTTGGTGGCGGCGTTTCTTTCACCAGTGCTCCAGGTGAAGGTCCATGGCAGAGTTCAAGTTAATGTCTGTGACATCCAGGAACTCTGTGTTGAAGATGCTGGGCCCACTGGGCGGAGCAACATTATAGGCTGTGGCCGAGCTGGGTGGCGTCAGGTCCAGCCACTCCATGGTCTCCCACGGCGTCTCGCTGAAAGTCATGCTGACCATCCCTTGCACCTCAGGGACGGCGGACACCTTGGCGCTGATGGCTGACAGAGGAGTGTCCATTAGATCTCTGTTGTTCAGAAGTTTGTCCTGTTGGGGAGGGTGAGGGTGGTGGTGGTGATTGTGTGGGCTGCCGTACCCTTCGCCATCTCTGTTCCCTTCATCTTCCTGCCCCCCGTTCTCGGTAGCCATTTTAAGAAGGGCCATCTCCCCGCCCCGTCCAATTGGACTTCCCAGCAGAGTCTCGAGGTGGCTCTCAGTGATGTGATTGGCCGAGTGGTCGTAAGGGAGCTGGGTGGGGGACAGGTGTTCGTAGTGTCTGTGGAACCTCGGGATGAGGAGTCCGGGACACCCTGGGGACACAGTAATGTGAGGCACAACTTTGGTTACAGAGGACCTCTCCCTCTCTTCTCTGGCGTTAGCTGGCATCTCTTGAAGAGAAAGAGGAGAGGAGGGAGGGTCACAGCAGGTACTGGAATCTAATGCCACTGTGTGGGGCAAGACTGACTTCAAACTAATGCACTTGGTGATATGTAGTTTTTAAACTATCTTGCATGTGCAGTGCTAGCTATGCTAATATTATTTATGGAATTTCACCTTACCTCCACTCTCTATGAGTACATCCAAGAGTTCATCCATCTGCTGACTTCTGGTCAGTTGCTATAAAAGTAATAAACAGATTGTTTTTAATCAACTGAAAAACGTTTTAACAATTAAAAATGAAATCCAATTATATCAAAGGATTTTACATGAAAAAAAACGTAAGCTTTCAAGCAGTCTACATAGACTTGCAGAATAGAGTTTTGGTCGTACAAACTTTTCTTGGAGACAGACCAGTCTATTGGTTGAGATGAAACTCTTTAACTAGGTTTTCTAGCTTAAAGGTTTGCTGTGTAACTTTCAGAAAACCCTTGTTATTAATGACACATGTGGCCGTTAACTGAACTGCAGTCAGCATGTTGTTGTTCGCACTCGCACTCTGTAGGCTTCAGCGAGCATCATCCTGGGCATCAGCCCACCAGTGACGTGACACACTGAACGCTGAAATGAACACTGAAAGCTAGAAAATAAATTACAATCACATTTAGAATAACGTTACCATCTGTGATGTTCCTAAATCTTATTTGGACCATTGACTCCATGATACTGACTAGCTTCCCGTTTGTAAATCATCCCATCCGACCAATGCCAGGCCCACACCCCGCAGCCAAGCCACGGCCAGCAGCCCAATCCCAGCTTAGTTTACGTTACAGTTAGCTAGTTGGCCGCCCCTGCCTAGCATCGGTCTTGGCTAGTTGAAAGCATTTGTTAGTTATAAGTTTGCAACAGAAATATATTCATCAACGTTGGAAAAGGAAGTGCAGTTATTGGAGTGCTGTGGACCTTGAGACAATCACCGCCCACAGCATCTTCCGACTACCTTGCTAGACCAGCCGGAACAAGCGCCACCGCAAGCGATTGTCCAAAGAAAAGATCCAGGATAAGAGCTTAACTAACCCAACTTTGACCTAAGAGAGCGAGTGAGAGAGATTCCCACCTTGATTATGCACTCAGATAATATTTTGCTTGCGATAACATTAGCGAGCAAGCAAACCAAGGATAGCCAGCCAGTTGCAACCCAACCACGCTGTATGGATCCAGCACCGGCCACATTGCAGCACCAGCTGACAAAGCAACCTGCAAACAGCAGCCCAGCCAATCTATCAGCCAGGAGTCTGGATGAATTTGTTGACTTTATCCACTCAAGACAGTATTTTGCTACGTTAGCTAGCAATTCCTCAGTGTTAGGAAGCAAGCTAACGTTAGCAATATTCAGCCAGCTAAAACCACATAATACATTTCACATGCTTTGCAGTAATTTTAGCTTTGACTTTGTGTTGGTCTCTCTTGTGGTTGGTGCTGGTTGCTTGTTGATGTTAGTGGACTCCATTTCTAAGCTAACGATAGCTAGTGTTGCACACTGTTGATGCGGAAGAGAAGGCACTCAAGAGCATTCATTACGTCACATCCTTTGGATTTTCCCAGAAAAAACTTCCTTTACATAGAAATTTGTCTACACGTTTTTATTGGCAACAGAGAAATTCTAAGAAGAATCCGTTTACACATTAAATTCTTCACATTCATATATATTAAAGCCCAAAAAATGTAAGGCCAATTCATTGGTTGGGCTCTTGTACCTATCTTTCCAACTAAAAAACATTTATTTATTCCTGCTTTAGCTACAGTTTAGTTACATCTGCCTTCAAAAATGTTTTGTACAACGAAAACACCAATCTGCTTTAGACTTGGTAAAGGGTGAAAAGTTAGTGCAGTGAACAAAGCAAATGGATGAATAAAAGAGGTGCAGTACAGGTGGACTTACAGTGACAAAAATGAGCAGACAGATGGAAAAGTGGAATACAGCAACGCCGATAGGGAAAATAAAATCTCTGGCCAGCCATTATCTACTGAATTTTAGCATGAATTTGAGTTTACCTGCTTGACTGCATCCTCATAGCATGGGGGCTGTCTTAAGTCTGATGCATCTGAATCTGAGCTACTGAAGGCAGGGGGAGAGACCTGGCACTTTTGGCCAACATGCCGAGGAGAGGGCAATACTGACATCTATATGAGAAATAGGTGAAAAGTGACATTAGCGCACCAATTAGAATAGGGGAGCTTACCAAATGTAAGTGTATTACATATTTTTTTAAGCATAATGAACTATAAATCAGGCCTGTGTGATCGATAATCTCATCACATTAAACATTTCAAAAACAGGGTTGGCGTTGTGTTTTTGTAAAGGAAAAGTCACCAACATGTGAAGGAATATGTGATGAAAACAGATGAACTCTGTTTTAAAGAGCAGAGATATGACAAGAGTGACAATAAACCTCAAAACAAAAGACAATTATATAGAGTCAGAGACAGAACACAAATTAATAGAAAAGAGAAAAACGGTTACGTGAATGTGAGGTGATTCAGATGAAGTACATGACACCGACAACACCGCAAATGCCCTTAATGTTGACATAATGTTTACCTTTGGTTGCATACTCTGGTTCTCAGCCTTGGCTGAGCCGCTGTGGCCACAGTCAGTTGAGTTGGGAAAGACTCCCTGAAGGCCTCTTTGGTCGCAAGGATAAGAACAGTTCACTGCCTGGCCACCATTCTTATGATGCATCTGTAGTTGGCCAAAGTTAAATAAAAGAAAACAACATTTATACATAAAAAGATAAGTTTTAGCCATGCTAGCAATGTCAGTTGGTAGGTCAGTCCATCACTTTGGTGTAGACTGAAATATTTAGACAATTAGTAGACGGATGCCATAAAATTTGGTACACACATTCATATTTTCCAATGGATGAAAGACTTTGATGATCTGCTGACTTTTCCTCTAGCACCATCATCTGGTTAAAATATGAATCCTCCTCAGCTATTCAGCGTTTCGGGCTGCTAACATTTGCAAAACTAAGATGGGAAACATTATTAACATTAACATTACCTGCTAAATATCAGCATGCTAACATGTGAGCATGCTTATGTTTGCAACTCACAGCAACGCCATGAGCCGCAAGAATATTACCAGGTTGTTGGTTCTTCCACTCAACTGGTCTGCTTTTTATTTGATCGGCCGATAAAAATTGCATTTGGCTTTTTGGGATCATTTGGACTACTTTTAAAATCATTTGGAAAATGTTTCCACAACAATTCAAAATTTAACCCAAACAAACTGATGGAGATAATATTTCACTACTGTAAACCATGGTTTTTGGGTTCCCCCAATTATACCAATGAAACAGAAGCCTGGAGCAGAGCAGGGAGGCTCTGAGGCTTCTTCCCAGCACCACAGGGCAAACCCAGAGCTCATTATGGATATGTCTGTAATGTAAATAACAATGGTATATGCAGGAATATTTGCAACTAAGCTGCATGTTTGCATTATAGTATACAGGTGCTGGTCATATAATTAGAATATCATCAAAAAGTTGATTTATTTCAGTAATTCCATTCAAAAAGTGAAACTTGTATAATGTATACATTCATTCCACACAGACTGATATATTTCAAGTGTTCATTCCTTTTAATTTTGATGATTAATAACTGACAACTAATGAAAACCGCAAAATCAGTATTTCAGAAAATTAGAATATTGTGAAAAGGTTCAATATTGAAGACACCTGGTGCCACACTCTAATCAGCTAATTAACTCAAAACACCTGCAAAGGCCTTTAAATGGTCTCTCAGTCTAGTTCTGTAGGCTACACAATCATGGGGAAGACTGCTGACTTGACAGCTGTCCAAAAGACGACCATTGACACCTTGCACAAGGAGGGCAAGACACAAAAGGTCATTGCTAAAGAGGCTGGCTGTTCACAGAGCTCTGTGTCCAAGCACATTAATAGAGAGGTGAAGGGAAGGAAAAGATGTGGTAGAAAAAAGTGTACAAGCAATAGGGATAACTGCACCCTGGAGAGGATTGTGAAACAAAACCCATTCAAAAATGTGGGGGAGATTCACAAAGAGTGGACTGCAGCTGGAGTCAGTGCTTCAAGAACCACCACGCACAGACG
>NC_060163.1:4727492-4735973 GCF_021292245.1 Micropterus dolomieu | reverse complement strand
ACTTGGCACCTGCACACGGTGCCAAAGCTACCAGTACCTGGTTTAAGGACCATGGTATCCCTGTTCTTAATTGGCCAGCAAACTCGCCTGACCTTAACCATATAGAAAATCTATGGGGTACTGTGAAGAGGAAGATGCGATACGCCAGACCCAACAATGCAGAAGAGCTGAAGGCCACTATCAGAGCAACCTGGGCTCTCATAACACCTGAGCAGTGCCACAGACTGATGGACTCCATGCCACGCCGCATTGCTGCAGTAATTCAGGCAAAAGGAGCCCCAACTAAGTATTGAGTGCTGTACATGCTCATACTTTTCATGTTCATACTTTTCAGTTGGCCAACATTTCTAAAAATCCTTTTTTTGTATTGGTCTTAAGTAATATTCTAATTTTCTGAGATACTGAATTTGGGATTTTCATTAGTTGTCAGTTTTAATCATCACAATTAAATGGAATAAACATTTGAAATATATCAGTCTGTGTGTAATGAATGAATATAATATCCAAGTTTCACTTTTTGAATGGAATTACTGAAATAAATCAACTTTTTGATGATTTTCTAATTATATGACCAGCACCTGGATAAAATGGGCTAGTTTGAGGCTTTGTATTTTTATTTGCTATTTTGTGTGAGGCAACACTACCTCAGCCGGAAGCATGGCTGTAGATAGTCTTGTTAAGAAAAGAACCTCCTTTAGTCACAGTTTACCCACTTTTTTATATCACTTATTATTATTTTAGATAAATTATCTGAATTCCCCACAGAACATTTAAGAATGATCCTTTTGTTCATAAATACATCATACCTGCATGTTGCGTGCTCTGTTATTGCCCTGGGAGTGGGGGTGACTGCAGCCGTCTCTTCCCAACGGAGGTGATAACAAGTAGCGGTTATTAGGAGACGAAGGCTGGGGGCTACTAGAAGGCTTTCCAATGGGGGAGTCTTGTGGTGAGCACTGTGGACTGAGGAAAGCAGACATTGTGGAGGGGCTGCCAGAGGAAGGGGTTGTGTCCATACATTGTGGCCCGCCGGGGCCCCCCATATTGGAGAGGGAGTTATTGCAGTGTCCCATATCCTCCATACAGCTGCCGGGAGAGCTCTTGAGCTGTTTGGGAGAGGACAGCGGGCAGCTGGAGGACAAAGACATGGGCTCCTGCTTAATAGTCACCCCAAAGAAGTGCTGGCCCATCATGGCTTGGGTCTGCTGGTGGTGCATGGAGGGGTGAGATGGAGGGATGGTGTCCTGTGTTGCTCCATAGCAGCGTTTTCTCTTGTGGAGCTGCATCTTCAGCTCTTCAACCTAACAAGCATAGGACAGCGCAAAGGTAAAATAAATATGTGGTATCAATATTAATAAATACTTATTACTTATATTTTATAATGACCTGAACAGCGAATACTGTGTACTGATACGCTGATGGTCACACACCTGTCTCTGCTCCTGGTGCAGCTTCCACGTCAGCTCCTCAATCACCTTCTGCTTTTCCACGAGCATCTTATCTTTTTCAGCTTCTACGCCATCCATACTTCTGCCCTCCCCCACCCTCGGACCTCCACCGCCCAGGCTGCCCCCTCCCAGGCCGTCCTCCGCACTGAGCTGGGCCGGAGATGGCTGCAGGGCGAACTGTGTTGGTGAGGACATGGGCACGTCGCTGAAGCTGTCGGGGAGCGAGCCGCTGAGGGACAGCTCCGAGGAGGCCGGAGAGATGGGAGGGGTGGAGGAGGTGCTGGGGTAAGGGTAGTAACCCCCCTGGGACAGGGCGCTAGAGGAGGAAGGGGACTGGTATGAGGACAGGGACCCTGTGGGTGTGACAGGGAAGGTCACTGTGGTGATGTCAGAGGAGCCCGAGGGTGAGGAGCCAGCATTAGAGTCCTTGAAGGGTCGGAGTCGCTCAATGAGGGCCGTCTTGGTGCCGGAGACGGGCATGCCGCGAATACGCAGGTGCTGCCTGAGCTCTGATACCTAACATAGCACAAAGAACAAAAAAGAGATATCAACATCTAAGTCAAGTAGACTGTCTTATACTTTAGTATCTTTGTAAAACCTACTTTTAGGTCATCTAGATTCGCTGGCAGGGGCCCAGGTTTGACCGGTGAGATGTTGCTTTGGTTGTTATATGTATTCTTGACCGGGGAGGAGGAGTTACTGTTGGTTTGGCTGGATGGACCGCTGGAGCTACAAGCTGACAGCTGCTCACTGGCTCCTCTAGAACAGGAGAATTAAAGTGGATAGCAACATAGTAAAGTAAAAATAGCAATAGTAAAACATACAGCAACTTAATACCACTGTCTAATAATGTCTATCTATAAATAGACAGATAAATAGACGGTTAATACGTCTTCTACTAATGCTTTATAGATCAGTTTTAAGCAATAAACAAGAACTAGTTCTGGGTTGCCAGAGTGTGAAAAAATCCTATTGGCTTCATTTTATCCTCCTCCAGTATTTCAGCAATATAGGGTTTTTAAGTACCTTAAAAGACCTAGCTGGCTAGCTTTTTCAGCTAACTTGCATCATAAAACTACGCCAGTGCAGGTACTGTTCAACATCATCAACATACTGTGTACGGATGAAGCAGCACTGTTTATAAGGCATATTTGCAAATGCAGCTAAAGCATTTTGGCCAGTAAGCTAATATTAACACAGTGCTGCAGAGCTTCTGTAACAAAATAAATCAAATCTATCAAAATATATTGACATTTACAACAAAAAATTTGATTTGGATTGTTGTAAGGACTTATTACCAATTTTAAATGCTTTTTACCTACTAAGTTTTGCTGACTGTTTTAGAAGAACCCATGACCCTTTATTAATGACTTACTAATACCGGTAGATTTGTAACTTTCTAATAAGCCATCAAGTCTACAGTTATAAATATTAGTAAGTCATTTATAAAGGGTAATGTGTATTAATATTATGTGTTTCTATAACTTTCTAATAAACTAAGTACTGCCTAATATGGATCTAAGTGGTATTAATAAATTATGTATTAACCATAAATAAATCCGTTGAATCATAAACAATTAAAGTATTAATTTACTTTGAGTGTGAAAGTGAATCTTTGACCTTGGGAACAGTAGTTTGATAAAGTAATCACTCAAGTTTTTACTTACCAGCTTTTTCTAGAGCTTTCAACTGCATCGCAAAGGCTTCATCAGTGAATGGTGTTTGCTCACTTGTCATTTAGTTACAATGGACCAAAGCAAACTCCATTCCCTGATGAAGACCATAAAAATTATTTGGTTAAAAGGCCTGGAAAAAGCCAGTAATGGGACCATAAGTTAAGATGATTTAATCAGATTTATTCACCATCATTTCTCTCCACAGTTGTGACTTACTTCTGGGTTTGGGTGGATGGGTGAGGCTGGTAGCTGAAAGCAGGCTGCCGCTGCTGAGCCTGGGCCTGGGCCTGTGTCTGTGGAGTGTGTGTGTGTTGCTGCGACTGTGGATGTGCGTGAGCGTGTTTCTGCTGGCTGAGGATCTGCAGCTGCAGGAAGAGCTGCTGCTGCTGGAGGAGTCGGGCGTAGGCCGAGTCCATGGGCGGAGGGGATTTCTCTGCCTTCTGGTCTGGAGGAATGTACTGGTGGTACTTGAGCTTCTTCACTTTTGGCTTCACATCTTTAGGCTTCTTGTGTCGGTTTTTGTCTGACGTCTTGGACTGTTCAGAGCAAGATAGCATGAGCGTGCATGCTTTTGGTCATAACTAGGCATTTGCAGATGTAGTATAAAGTGTAAAGTCAAGGAGAGTCACTAAATCAAAAGTAAAGGGAAAAGTAAAAGCATGTTCTTTAAATGTTGCCTACCTTGGCAATAGCAGGAACAGGTATTGGGGGAGAACCCTGGCTGTTGTTGGCACCAGAGAGCCCTTCGTCCTGGCTTTGATCAGGTGCGTCTCGGGCTGCACCTCCCTGTTCACAAATAAAAACAACTTACAACTTATATGCATAGTCCTCTCTATGTCCATTCATAACCAGACTAACAGACCAGCTTCTGAAATGAGCCATGTTAGCGGCTTTGCGAGGCTCTGCTTGTGTGAGCAGAATGCCAACATCAGCATGCTAACAGTGAGAATGCTAACATGCTAATGTATAACAAGTAAATGTTTACCATTTTCACTATCTTGGTTTAGCGTGGTAGATCGCTAACATTTCCTAATTAGCACTAAATACTAAGGATGATTGGGAATGTCTTCAGTCTTCTTTTGTTTTTGAGGCTGTAGCCACTGACCTGGACGAACTAACTGACACTGTGACATCTTACAGCAGTTTTTGTGAGGACGTGTGTGCCGACTAAAACCTTCTGCACATACAACAACCAAAAACCCCGGTTCACAGTGAAACTCAGGCAGCTTCATCAGACCAAAGAGGAGGCCTTCAGAAGTGGGAACAGAGTCCTGTACAACCAGGCCAGGAACACTCTGACTAAGGAGATCAAAGCTGCAAAGAGATGCTACGCTGAATGCTAAATAACAGCTTTGCAGCCAACAACCCTGCTTCAGTGTGGAGAGGCCTGCGGACACTCACCAACTACAGGAGACCATCCCCCAACACTGCTGGTACTCAACGACTGGCAGACGAGCTGAATGGCTTTTATTGTAGGTTTGAAAAGCCCACCGTCACACCTCTCCCCCGCTCCAACATCATCTTCAAACAGTCACCTTCCCCCTCTGACACACTGCCACCCCCCCTCTCTGACCCCTCATCTGCACTCAAGATCTGTGAAGAGGACGTGAGCCACCTCATCGAAAGCCGGAATATCAGGAAGGCTCCTGGCCCATCTTCAACAGATCACTGGAGCTGTGTGAAGTTCCCTCCTGCTTCAAACGCTCCACAATCATTCCGGTCCCCAAAAAAACCCTCCATCTCTGGACTAAATGACTACAGGCCCGTCGCCCTGACATCTGTAGTCATGACATCCTTTGAAAGACTGGTGTTGGCCCACCTGAAGGACATTACAGGCCCCCTGCTGGCACCCCTGCTGTTTGCCTACAGGGCTAACAGGTCAGTGGATGATGCTGTCAACTTGGAACTGCATTACATCCTGCAACACCTCGACTCTCCAGGGACATATGCAAGGATCCTGTTCGTGGACTTCAGCTCGCCGTTCAACACCATCATCCCGGACATCCTCAGCACCAAACTCACCCAGCTCACTGTGCCAGCCTCCACCTGTCAGTGGATCACAGACTTCCTGACTGACAGGAGTCAGCAGGTGAGGCTGGGGAACATCACATCCAGCACCCGGACTATCAGCACTGGTGCCCCCCCAGGGGTGTGTGCTCTCCCCATTGCTCTTCTCCCTCTACACCACTTCAGGTTTCTGGGATCCACTATATCCCAGGACCTGAAGTGGGAGCCCAACGCGGACACCATCATCAAGAAGGCCCAGCAGAGGATGTAATTCCTGCGTCAGCTCAGGAAGCTCAACCAGCCTAAGGACCTGCTGATCCACTTCTACACAGCCATCATCCAGTCTGTCCTCTACACGTCCATCACTGTCTTGTTTGGATCTGCCACCAAAAAGGACAAGGACAGACTACAACGGACTGTCAGGACTGCAGAAAAGATCATCGGTGCCAACCTGCCCTCCATTCAGGACTTTCCAGATTCCAATTTCCAGAGTCAGGAAACAGGCAGGAAACATCACTGCAGATCCATCTCACCCCGGGCACAACCAGTTCCAGCTTCTGTTCCACAAGCCATCACTCTGATGAACAGCTGATTTCTGACTCACAGTGTCAGGAACAATTCCTGTACAATAACCAAGTAACTCTGTTTATAATCAGCACCTGTTTACTGGCTAACACTTATTATTTATTCACCATTCTCTATTTCAGTGCTGTTCATACTATTATATTGTCATATTGTAGATACTGTATACCAATCCACCTACCTCAAGTCATTACTCCTGCACAAAATACTTATACTTATTTATTCCAGCATCCTTTGCACTATGCTTCATTACACTGTGTACATGTACCTGTATATCACATCCTCCTCCGACATGAACATACTCCTGCATCCTTTGCACTCTGCTCACTGCACTATTTGTCAATAAGTCTATATTGTTTTTGTTCATAGTGTGTATATTTGTGTTTGATTTTATCTTATTTTTATTATTGTGATTTTGTATTTTTGTATGAGTAAGCACATCGTGAGCCCCTCCCACTGACAAATGCCTTGTGCCAAACAATACTAAACAATAAGGTCACAGTATATAATTGAAGTATACCAAATGATTTTTATTTTTTATCTTGGTAACATGTTTTTGTTATTGTTGCCTCTGATTTTATCATTTTAGTCTTAATGTATCTGTTTTCTTCAACTTGCTGCAATACCAATGTCTCCTCCAGAATTATGTAGTGCATCTGAGGAGGCGTGGGGACTTCTCGCAAGACAGTCAGTTTGTAATCCAAATGGGATAATTAAACCCCATGCACATGTGTTTCATTTGCAAAAGTATTCCAAAAAGCTCTAAACAGGAATCTTCAACTGACATTAATAGTGAGAGTTTGCGATTCAGTTGGAACATTTCAGAGACAGAGGTCTAACAGTTATAAACAATCCTATTCTAGCGGAGGAATTTCAATCTGGTGACCGTTGCTGATGGTGGCCGTTGGAATGAGGTCATCATGAGTGAAAGGTAAGCAGTCAGGAAATAAAGACAGCTGTGCCGGCAGGATGGTTCGGCGTGCAGGAATGTGACACCTGCCTAGTTCAACTCAGTCCAACGGTCAGCGATAAACAGAGGAAGCAGAGGATGGCGGCGCAGTTCACTCTGCCGCCACAGGGGGGCAGGAGAAGTAAAGCAGTGGTGACAACAGCTAGAGGCTCAGCAATGTCAGAGTGAAAGACAACAGAGCAGAGGTAGAAGGAATTCTGGGGGAACAGACTTCTTATACCTCCACGCTGTCAGGCGAAAGTGTTTTTTTTTTTTTTTTTTACCTGTCGTGGGCTGGTGAGGGCAGGTGAGCAGGAGGAGGAGGGCGTACTGCCAACAGCCTCAGATGAAGGGCAGGCCGAGCCCTGCGACTCATCACTGTGGTGCTGCTCTGGAGACAGACTCTCACTGCTGCTGTCCTCCTCAAACGCGTAAGAGTCCTCCTGCTTAGGAAACTTACCATGGTTTACTGTAAAAGGAGCAGAGAGGAGAGGAGTGGGGTGGGGGGTGGGGGGGTGTCGTCAGTATGCATTACCTCAAGATTACCGAGAAAAGGAAGAGGGATAAACGGATGGTGCTTTTAAATGATAATTTCAGTTTGTTACAATTTGGGTCTTATTTTGGGTGTTTGGCCATCATTAAGCTATTAATTAGATATAAGATATAACAATGTACAGTGTACCAAATTTGCAGCTGGGATCTGGGAACACAGCGACATTACGGAAAGGGAGTCAGATGGAGCGAGAAACACGAGCAGTCAGATGATCAGGCAGGTTATAAACTAACCAGGAGTTTATCCAGATTATCTGAACCACTGTATTTGGAGGTGAAACAAAGGGAGCACATCCTGTCACTAATAATCCCTCACTGCGCAGAAAAACTAAGCTTACGGCAAGCACAACAGGACAAAGTTGAACACGAAAGTCAGTCTGGAAACTGTGGTGGCTGCTTACAACCGACAGTTTGGCATACAGTCAATCTAACCTGTCTAAAATCTGTCACTGCTCGTGTTTCTCGCTCCGTCTGACTTCTTTTTAGTGATGTCACCACGTCTCCAGATCCGAACCATTAAAAATTAAACTGCTTGTTGTGTACAATGTTATGATTACTGATAGAAATGGTGGCCTAAACAATGAAAGTAAGACCCAGGTTCAATGAGAGGGACCTTATGATAAGCAACGCCTGCATTATTACCTAATCTTGAGGCCCCGTCTTGTAGAGGGGCTCTTAATTAAGGGCCCTGATAACATTTTCTCAATCAGCTTCTCACTAGGGGGATTTCTGTATTTCTGTTTTTGTCATATAATATAGACGCCTGATCTGGTTTTTATAGAAGTCCTCTGGATGTATGAAATCCCTTAAGAGTCCACTGAGTCGCCCCCTTGAGCTCAGAAGCTCTTTGTAATCTGCTTAGATTGTGCATACAAATGTAAATATTAAAACAGTTGAATAAGGACGTGCTACACATCGGTTAGATTTTCCACATTTCAATTGTTCAGTTCATTTTATGGCAACAATTCAGATTTTCTACTTTGGTAAACAAGAGAGACACGTTTTTTTTTTTTTTAGCAGGTAATATATATACTGGATGAAATAAACAATTTGATAGGAGTAGGTTTTACAGTAAATTTGTGTTTAATCAAGTCAAGACAAACAAAATACTAATCACCAACTAATACATACAAAGTGCACAGAGACTGGGAATAGTAGGGAGGTCAGAACCCCCCCCCCCCCTTCTCTGTGTGTCTTTTGTATGAAGTTGTTTATGGGCAGGTTGGATGCGACATGTATGTTCCCTACGTGACCAGTGGTATTCACA
>NC_060163.1:4690337-4727392 GCF_021292245.1 Micropterus dolomieu | reverse complement strand
TTATAGAAGTCCTCTGGATGTATGAAATCCCTTAAGAGTCCACTGAGTCGCCCCCTTGAGCTCAGAAGCTCTTTGTAATCTGCTTAGATTGTGCATACAAATGTAAATATTAAAACAGTTGAATAAGGACGTGCTACACATCGGTTAGATTTTCCACATTTCAATTGTTCAGTTCATTTTATGGCAACAATTCAGATTTTCTACTTTGGTAAACAAGAGAGACACGTTTTTTTTTTTTTTAGCAGGTAATATATATACTGGATGAAATAAACAATTTGATAGGAGTAGGTTTTACAGTAAATTTGTGTTTAATCAAGTCAAGACAAACAAAATACTAATCACCAACTAATACATACAAAGTGCACAGAGACTGGGAATAGTAGGGAGGTCAGAACCCCCCCCCCCCCTTCTCTGTGTGTCTTTTGTATGAAGTTGTTTATGGGCAGGTTGGATGCGACATGTATGTTCCCTACGTGACCAGTGGTATTCACACACCGCCTGTCTGTCACTGACACCTCATACCACACTCAGCCCGGAGGTGTTACGCTGCGTGGGTGAGAGACCGACACTGCCACTTTACATCCGCCACGCTCCTGATTGGCTGGGCTGATAGTGAACACAGCTTTAATTGGAGGAGCTAAGAGTGGCTATCTAACAGAGCAGAAGGGACAGAGCCAGGGGAGGGAGGTGGTAACGGTTGGTGTGTGTGTGTGTGTGTGTGTGTGTGTTGTGGTTGTGTGTGCAGAGGTATAAGATTCTCTTTTTGTATCCAAACATGTGACAGGCAGGAACAGACCCTGGTTTCAATCACAGCACCAGGCCCATTCTGCGCAACTCAGTGACCTGGCAATACACACACACACACACGCACACACACACACACACACACAGCTTAGTGCACATTGTTGTCCTAAATGCCATTTCCTCCCACCTGTTTGTGTTTAACTCCTCTCTCCACAGTCACACACACCAACACACACTCTGAATGGGTCGTGTGTGAATTTGCTCGTCTTGGTGCATTTTCTCTCTGCATGCAGTCCGGTACATGCTGTTTCCATGAGTCTTTAGGTCAAACGGGTGTCACCAGGAGATTGAGATGGCAGAATTGCAGGAAATCTGCGAGCCACGTTCACTTCCGCTTTTCAAGTGGCTGGTTTAGAAGTTACGGCGGGTCACATAGTTTCCAAAATTACCGGACAGAGGTTGAAACAATATTTGGGAGTGTTGTGTAAGGGGATATAAAGCTTTAAGGTGAGGGGTTAATGCTGGAGGCGAGGGGAACGCAGCAGACTGGTCCCGTCACAGAGCTTTGTAGGTGGCTAACTGGAACTGTACAGGCCTGTTAAAGCAGAGACAAAAGCAGGGAGGAGGGGAGGAAGGTACAAATATTCACGCAGGTACGCCCACACATACACACAAGGATGCACTCAAACTCAAATACACATTGCCACTTCTGAAGAAAAAGGGTGGACCCAAATACAGCTGCTGCTCATCTCAATAAGCGGCGCTCCCTTCCTCCTGCAGAGGTAGTGTAAACCAGCTGACTGCAGCCCGCCGTCTCCTTTACGCAACATGTTTACTGGGAATTCAAGGGGGCAAACATAAAACCGCTAAAACATAGGATTCTAAAAAACTCTAGTTGCGCTGCCAAGAATAATATAGAGAGAGTCAGTAACATGTCGAGTAATAGAACACAAACAGTGTGAGGTCAGATCGCCTTAGTGGGACGGCTCGGGCCTGATGTGTCGCACAGCGCTAAATGAATGGAGTGTCTACGCATGCATGTTGTGCATTTCTTTAAAGCCAACACTGGGGGAGGTGAAGGTCTCAAGAGGGCTCCCAATGCACTTTAGTCCCCAGTATACGTTTTTCAAAACGGTTTGCTTAAGCACCTCTTCTTAATGAATATCAGCCTTTTCAGCGCCACAATAACAACATTCTTGAAGATCCACCGTTGGTTCAAAATATTTTCTGAAATAAGCACGATGTGCTGTAAATGTAAATAACATTCTTTGCGCATCAAATACAAACTTTTTACTGCTAAGAAATTTGGATCACATAAAGACGGACCAAGGTTCTGAAAGGAGTTCAGTAGAATTTAAAGGCGGGGAGGTCAAGAGGTGAAGACTTGTGAATTACTTCTTTGTTGAGTGAATATTTCAGTTAGATTGCTACCACTTTCTAATAAGTCATCCTTTAAGGTTTACAAAGGAATTAATGGTTGATAAATAATTTGATACTCTGATACTTTACTGATCAGCTATAAGCCATTAATAAGAACTCATTTTGGTTTGTTGTGAAAAAACCCATGGGTTGTTTTTATTCTTTCAATTTGGTTATAATGCAGGTATAAATGTTGGTGATCCAGTAATAAATTATCCTGGGGTTGATAAGTCATTGATAAACCATTTATAATCCATCAAATCTGCATGGATTTTGCAGTGTCCAATCATCTAAAGGGACACATTGGTTCTTATTAAAAACTAATAAAGCCAGTAGTCTGAACATTTAAGTTTTAGCTTGTAACTTCAGATTGAGCTTTTTATCTCGACTCAGTCAAAGATGCATGTCCTGGTTTTATTATTGTGCCCGTACTTTCATAATGTGACCTGTATTGAGTTTCATAAAATTGAAGTAAGTAAGGAAGTACGGAAACTTTAAGGATTTGGGTCTAAGATGCAAAATCTGGTGGTTCTTCAGTCAGCTACGGGCTAAATGCAATGTCCCATTCATGCTGCAGTCACAGGCCTTCTTGTGGTGGAGGAACATAATGATCATAAAAGATCTACAATAAACATTATACTTTTAGTTGGTGCTTGTTTGACAAAATGACGTGATTGTGTTGAAAGTCCAGCAGTGCAGTCATTGAAGTACATGCTTGTTTGAAGAGATTAAAATCTCCACCAGAGTGATTTGAACTGTTTAGTCAAAGACAACAATGGTTTGTTAATATACACGCGCACGCACACATACACACACACAGTCAGGAGGAAGAGTGCTCTCCTTTTCATTAATATTACTTGATGCTACTACCAAACACACAAATGTGGAGTCACGCAGGTTGAGATGCAGCAGGCGTTAAAGGTGCGTTCAACTACACAGCATCATCTCTCTGCTGATACCTGTCACTGTGATGGCAGAGTCTAGGGGAATGATATTCTTTTGGACCAGCTCCAGGGGCCCCGGCCTGAGAGCCAGCTTCTCATTCAGGTCCTCGGCGAGCCGGGCTCGCTTTAGCCTCATCTGGGCCTCTAGAGAGGAGCCGTCTGAGGCCGGGTCTACACAACACACAGCAGGACCACACCGTCAACGACGTGGGACACACCAGGGAAACACTGCTTATACAAGTCTGTACATGCTGCAGTAGCAGAAAGTAAAGAAGTCCATTTGAACTGTCCTTAAGATACTTAGAGCAATTTTATTTTTTTACTCCATTACAATGACTTTTAACTCCACAACATGTATCTCACAGCTGCAGTTACTAGTAACGTCATATTATAAATTAAACTACCAAACAGTATAAGTAGCTTAAATGATCTCCACTTTAACCAGATAAAACAATTGTTGCTGCTGCTTACACATTAATATGCATCTGTGATAATAATCCAATAATATAATATACAACAACAAAACACTAACAGGGACCCTTGTGTGCCAAAATGAGTACTTTATGTTTAATACTTTTGGGGCTGTCACACAAACAAGAAAGTTTGAACGAATAATTTGTTCAAATTAATCCAAAAACAAATCATGTAGCCTTATCTTTAAAGACAACATGGCTATACCAAACTGTATTTTAGGAAATAAATTTAAAAAGTATTTTATAATTTTGAACTTGCAAACTGCTATTACAACCTGGCCCAGGCTTTATGCCTGCCCTGCCTGCTTTTTGTCTCAGCATAAGAGCACATCTCACCAGGTGAAATTCAGTGACAAGGATGCTGTATTTTTATGAAGCAGTAACATTTAAACATGAAAAATGCATATGTTTAAGACATACATGTCCCTGCTTTTCATTTCAAATGATATTCTGTAATTGTGTTTTTACTCCAATTTGCTCTGTTATAAATTTTGATTTGTTTTATCCTTTTCTGCATCCTATTTTCCTCTACAATCACCAAGTTTCCAAGTGAAATCAATAGGGCTGTCTATCAAGATTCTAGATTCTAGACTCGAGAAATCTAAATATTGTGTGAGGTCCTTAGTCTCATCTTATCCTCCTGATATTATTCATCTCTGCAGCTCAACCCTACTGTATTCAGCTGTCATTCCCTAACAAACACACACGACTTCCCTCCACCTTCAATAATCAATATTTCTGTTTTGGATCCGTTTTAATATCTGCTCAGCTGCTCCACTCCCAGCACAGCCAGACACTTTGAGTACTAGCAAAATAAACGGAGTGGCTGTAATTAAAGGGCTGCAGCGGGTGAGATTTTCAACCTTCCACAACCTCCCTCGCTTAAATCCAGTATAAATAATCTGTGCCGGAGCTAACCTGTCTTGGCCTACAATCTATCCACGGCACTCACAGGACTGATTACCCAACAGTGAGGCGAGCGCAGCGCATCGGTTTGAATATCTGAGGGCAAGAAGGAGCAACAGCACTTATTTGGTCAAATATAATTTTAGTGGGATCTTTCTGAAGGATGAGATAGGGTACAGTGCCAAAATAAAATGAATGATATTGAGCTTCGTGCTGGACAACTCGGGTAGAGTATTACTGTCTACTGAAAAATGGATCTGAAATGTAACACTTCACAAGAAACCTTAACAAATGATTGAGACATCAAAATGAATGTGCAATATTAAGCACCTTTAATCTCCAGGTACAGCAAGTAGTTAGCTCATATATCTCAAATTCAAATTAGACGTCTATCATTCACTATGAAACATAGATGACGAGAGAACGGAGGGGGGTTGAGAGGATAGAAGAAATGTATGTTTTTGAAGGAGGATGAATGGATGGAAGAAAATACAGAAGGAAGAAGAAATATTAGGGTGGGAGGACGAATGGGTTGAAAGATGAGATGAAGGAGGACATTTTTCTGTTGTTTTTGGAAAATTCTAAATGAGTTTGTCCCGCAATGCATGCTGACCCCCCACAACAGGATAAGCGGGTAGAAAATGGATGGATGGAAAAAATGAAGGAAGAATGTTGTGGAGGTAGAAATTATGTAAGTAAGTAAGAAGAGAAATTTAAAGTTGAAATAAAAATGAAGGGACGAAGGAAAAAAATATAGAATAAAAGGAAAGAAAAAAGGAAGACAAATTAATTCAAGTAAAAAATAAAGAATGATATTAGAATGGAGGGAGCACGAAAAGGAGCATAATTATATATTATTGGTAGAAAAGGGAAAAATTGAAGAAAAGAAGACAAAGGGTACGATTGGAAGGAAGAAGGAGGCTAGAAATGAAGGGGGGATAAAGTGATGTAGCAAAGCAGTGAAGGAGGGCCGTGGGTGAAGCAAATGATCCTGTCTGCCAGCCTGGATCCAGTGCCCCTCCTCTGAGGAGAAGTGGGAATGGATCCTCTGCCGGCCTGTGGTCATGTTGGCGAACCGCCGCCGTTCGCCAGCAGGATGACATCATCATCTACAGTTTATTACTCAGCTTCCCACCCAGTCTCCTGCCTCACCTGTCACTGACTGGCCTGATTTAAGACCTGATTTGACATCGCAGGAACACACGGAGCTTGAAGTGTGTTTAAACTGTGTGAGCGAACTGCCTGAAAACGTGTTCGACCGCGGCTGCGCCGGCCCGCACGGGCATAATGTAACATGATCGGGTGAGTCTGAAGCTGGCTTACAGAGTTTTAAACACTCTGCTGCAGTCCTAAAACATACGACACACTTTAAACCTATTGCAATACATGTACCTGCTGACTGTCTCTGTCAAATGTAAACACGGCACTTAGAGGCAAGACGTATGGTGCATTAGGCAGGAATAATTCCCTTTGTGTTTTCATCCACTGAGGATTAAAGCGCCACTGCTGAGGGACTGAAAATGGCTGTTTTTGTGCACAAAAGCAAGCAGGAAAAAGCACAGTAAACCTGCAGCTACAGCCCTGTTATCTTTATGAGGAAATATTAGCTTGTATGTGTGTGTGTGTGTGTGTATGCAGACCTGTGGCTAGCAAGCAGACAGTGTGCTCCTATGCAGGCCACACGCCAGTCAAGCCTGAGAGGCTGGGGTGGATTCTTGAATAGCCTAATAAACACCAGATGTTCTCTGGGTAATATATACACAGACCCTGTGCCGTGTCCATCTCCCCAGCAGGAATAACACAGCCAGCCAGCATCTGACGGATCACATCTACAGCAGCAGGAGGAGGAGGAGGAGGAGGAGGAGGAGGAGGAGGAGGAGGATGCTGTGACGCCCCGAAAAATGTCTTCGTTTTTTGACATAAAGAGCTGGGAGGAGAAATGACGCCGGCGCTTTAGAGAGTTGTTAAACATCTACTGTGTGGGTGTAAGAAAGTGTGTTCTTACAAATGCAAGTCTATGTAACCCTCTTCCATCTGCGCCACCGCCTGCAATCAAGAGATAAACAACCAATTGAAATTTCTTGCTCAAAAAAGCATTTGGAGCCCTGCTAAGCCAATTGCGTTTCTCCTTGCTGCCTTATCTGTGACAGACTCCTAGAAACTGATAGGGCCTCGCTGGGCCTCTGGATTCCGTTCCCCCGCACACTTACCAGCAGTTTATCTGGAGGCTGGAGCCTCTGTGAAATGGCAAACGGTGCCAGAGATATGATTCAACAAATCCCTGCCCCGCAGTCCCCCAGTCCCCTTGTTGTTCCTGCAGGCAAGTAACCGAGAAAAAAAAGAAAAGATGCCCGCTGGCATCGCTCACTCCTTCCATGTTTGCCAAGGCGACACACTGTTGCTTTAAAGTATAAGGGATTGATAAGATCTTAGTTTGTAAGTGGCTGTCCGCTGTGTAGTGTCTCATGCTAACCAAACCTTTGGTTTTTTATGAATGTTTAAAATTTTTATTTCCACCAGTGTGTTCAGTGCCAGCAAAAATATTTATCTCTGTGTGACATTTGTGGCATGTAGGCAGCAGTGTTAAGCAGTCAAAGCTGAGCAAGATAGCTGCAAACATTACAGTGGTACCATGACCTAAAGAGCATGACAGGCCGTTAATCGTAGCAACAGTAAGGATTTAAGAGTATGTTCAGTACACTCAGGTCTACTTGTTCTCATCACTATGTCTTATGTGACATTGAAAGTACAAAGCCTCTGTCTTATAAACAGCAGCTCATGCTCGATGTTGTTGTGTTTGGGCATGCCTCTGCTTTGAAGTGGCGCTCCGCAGGCGCTGCGCTGTAAACAGGTACCGTCGATGTAAATCTGGCCGAGCGTGCGCTGTTTCTTCTGAGGCTGAGAGCCTCTTCCAGCACGAGAGCATTCCTCGGCGGTCACTCACCGACCTGTCTGCCTTCTCGCTGGCTTCAGGCACTACCTGCCTGTCTCTCTGCCTGCCGGGGGCATAGATCCACCTGCTTCCTCTACGCCCACCTTTGTATCTGTCACTACCTGTGGATTTATCCGTCTCTGGAGTCTGGATCTGCTTCTCTTTACAGCATCCATCATCCTAACTGTTTTCTTTTCTTCCTATCTGTTTCTGTCTGTCTTTAATGCTTTAATTTGCAGTGTAAGTCTTTTGTTCTAAGACAAGAGTTTCCACGTTGACCTCAGCTCTAACACAGTTTGACTCAGGCTAGATTGTTTTACAGTAAGGAAAGTGCATCAGTCACAGACTGTAGTGTGTGTAAAATTGTACAATATATCAAGAATCTGTAGCTCTCCACTCCAATCACTTTGATTTCAAAAAGTGACTACAGCAGCCGATTTCACTGATTGGTTCCCTCTTTCTGGTTAAAGTTCATCGGTGAAATCATCTGCTGATTCCTGAGCTACACTTTTCCTCCCCCTCCACCTTTCTTTCTCTCTTTTCCCTGTTTGTTCGTTCACAAGCAGCTGGCATCTGACTGTATTGTTTCATTCCAAAACTGCAGTAGATAACCACAAATCAAACATTTCTTTTCTCTTTTCTTTTTAAATGAAATGCAACATGTCAGACTCAATGATCCGATTCATGTGAAACTGGGGGAAATGATGCTTCTCACAACTGCTTTCCAAGATTTTATAGTACTGATTGAGCCAAGGTGACCTACCACTAAAGGGCACATTTGAAAATGTCATATTCATATTTCCCACACTGCGCTAGATGTTGCGACCTTCTCTCCAAAACCGTCAACACACACAATAGTATATTTGTCACTGTATTAAAAGACTTGAAATGGCTTTCCAGACACAGCAGGCAGCTATGAGTTTAGTAAACCAACATACCCAGCACCAAACAGACAATGTTAGCGACTAGCTGGTGAAGCATTTAGCAGCTAAATATTTTTTCTGGTGGAGACAGAGGTAAAACAAGAATGATTATTGGACTTAAAATCACCAGGTGGACAGACAAACAACGTCAAATGCATGCTAATGTTTCTCTGGGTCTGCTGGGTGTGTCAATCGGCAACTGTTTGCTACCATGTTAGCCATATCCACTTTGTAAGGTGATGTCAGTGTTGTGTTTACAGCTTTTTCCACTGCCCCCAAGTGGCCAAAAAAAGTAATTATTATCACTTTAACCAATATGGGACAATATGGTCAAATTTAAAGAAGAAAACAGTATCAGTCAAGTACAATGACCTAGCATCTAGGATCTAATCATGAAGAGAGGTTATACCACAATACAAGGGAGGTGAATAGGATTTTGGTTGTGTTGCTCACTGAACTGAAAAAATTACATAAAATAAAAAAGAACAACAACGTCTCACTGCTAAAACATTATTATTACAATAAACTGTTTCTGTAGGGGCTATTTCTTTAGTAAAAAGTAGTTCCCTTAACAACTGTTCCCAGCATGTTCTGTGGATCATGCAGAGTAGTGGTATTTTGTTAATGTGTTGAGCACTCCAAACAGCATTTTGCTTACCACTGCAATGAGGTGGAGGCAAACATTTCAAAACTAGGACAAATAAAACCAAAACTATCTGCATGGCTAGACAACAGGTAAGTGAGAAAATATGTTTTTATGTCAGCTGCATATTATTCCTAATTGGACCAAAGGATGGTGTGTTCCCTTGCTTGTTCATTGGGTCTCTCACCCTTTCTCTCTCTCTGTCTATTTTACTCACCCTGCAGACTGAAAGCATGTAAGTGGAAGTGTGTGTGTGTGCGTGTGCGTGCGTCTGCATGTGCGGCAGCTCAGTGCTGGAAGGCGTTACTCACGAGGCATGATGCCGTGGTCTGCCAGCTGCTCTCGTGTCCTCCTCTGTTGAAGTCTTAACTGTAGGACTGAAGTTGGAGGGAAGAGGGGACGATAGGTGAAGGGGAAGAGTAAAAAGACGGGGGAAAGATGAGAAAGACATGTGGAAAGACAGGTAAGGGACAGGCAAAAAGCAGGAAGAGACTGAGAATTCAACCCACTTTTAATACGGTTTCAGAATTCTAACTTGTAGCTTGATTTAGAATAATATTCAAATCAGGCTGAAAAGAAAAAAGCTACTTATGTCAATTTCTAGGGATTGAACAGACGCACATGCACATGTGCATATGTATCTGTACATACATATACATACAGAAAACAGAAAAAAACCCAACCCTGCTTGCTGACAAATATTTCTGTGAGCAGGATGTAGGGAATGATAAACACAGCTCCTGGCTTTTAAACAGATCTGCTAGGCAGTGTGTGGTCCGCAGCATGTGCGTACGTTTCTGCGTGCTCTTTGCATGTGTGTGTGTGTGTGTGTGTGTGTGTGCAGAAGTGGTCTAGGTGGGAGTGCGGGGTCATAAACATAGAGCCTCCCCCATGTCTGTTGGTCTGCTTGTGTCTGTAGCTTTTTTGCTTTCTTTGCTGTGTGTTTTTCCTCCTCGCTGTTATCTGAAGGTCTCTCGGTGAGATCCTGGATCCGACACACAAGTATGAAATGTTCCTCCTTTTCTGCGAGGCCCTAATCACTTTCTTCTTATCTTCCATATTGTTAATTATCTCCCTCAGGTGGTTCATATTCGTGCAGATTTGGCTACATTTCAGCATTTTTATGAATGGCATCAAGCCATCCCGCTTTGCTGTAACCACTTCTTTGTTAATAGTTTGACTCAGTGTTGATGAGCTCGGGTCGGGTGCCACATCGCAAGGCTCTCGTGGGAGAGCACCTCCATTATGTAACACCAGGCCCTTCCCTTCATCTCACATCTGCTTTAGTTTACAGTGAGCGGGTCGTGACCTGCTGGTCGCAACATCACAGAAAGCAAGCGCAGGCATTAGATGCTGACTGAAAGCTGATCAAAACATGTAACTGATACAACCTCTGACTAAGGGAAGTTTGTTGTCATTCCCTACAATATTGAACACTCAGCCATGTATTCAGGCACACATACGGTACATGCAGGTTTGATCTCTTCTGTCATGTAAAAAGCAAGGTGACAAATGGAATGTAGCTGTTGAGTCTGTACTGTGTAATGGTAATGGTAATGTTATAGTAATATGATAATTCTCTCATAAAGTCACAGCAGCTGCTACATTATCTCCTCTTTCTTTTAAAAAACCTCTCAATTACATTTTTACAGCTTTGCTTTGCAACAGGTAGGCCTGACACTTCAAAACGTTTGAACGAATTTGAGCTTAAACTACGTGTAGATCTAGCAATCTTCCCTTTATTTAGTTTTTCGTGCCTCCACTGTATTTTAAGTCATCTATCATTTAAGCCTTACTTTTATCCATACACACAGGTTTTGTCTCTTCAGTCATGGAAAGAGCAATGTGAGAATGAACTATAACTGTTTGATTTTAACTCGAGGGACGGCTCGTCACTGCTCTGTATTATGTTTGCAGAAAGGGTTATCAATAATTCTGTCTGGAAAAGCCCAACAGCTGTCATATAATCTGCTCTTTCTCCTGAAAAGCTTCGCTAAAACCAGAAGGTTTTCTGTCCTGATTGGAGCGTGTACATGTTATAGCAAGAGGACCCGAGCCAGGCTGTGTAATCACAGATCACTGAACCATACGATACTCTGCCTCCCTCACTGTTGACTCTGAAAATGAAGACATTTGTTTTAACTTGGGCTTTCTTGACAACAAAGGACATACAAATCCACAGCCACATTTACACGTTTTCAGATTTATAGTGTAAATAAGTGATCATTTGGCCTGGTTCGCGCTGGTGGAGTGGCGATAATTACACAAGCCAGTGGGGTGATACACAGATTTATTGTCCCCCTGTGCCTCACACATGCACAGCCACCACACCAGAAAGAAACAGGCTAATAATAACACCCCACTTTTACACTTACAACTCCAACAACCTAGCTCAAGAGACATGCATTTGTTCCATGAATACTCCTGAACTTTCCCTCAGCACAAGTAGGAATGTGTTCGCGACAGATGTATGAGCGTGACTGTATAACTTCTAATAAACAGGTATTCCTAAATGAAGTATTAGGTTTATTTTAGTCTAATACCTCTGCATAAAGTGGAAATCCACCTTAAAACAGAACTTGCATATTTTATTTCTGTGGTCTTGGACAGTTAGAGGCCAGATGCCAGACGCAGAAGAGCTAACACTCCACCATTAAGATGGAACTTTCTGGAGCAACTCCACCGACAGTGACTTATAGTCAACAGTGGGATAGTAGGGTGATGCAGATTTGTGTTGAAGATGAAAAAAAAAACTCACTTGAGCGCAAAGCCAACCCATTCCACAGCTGAGTGCTTTTTTATCTGTTGCCAGAGTGTCATTCATTGTCAGTGGAGGGTGACTAGGTTTTGTCTCTCATATTATTAATTGTTATCAGTTTTGCCAGAAATATTAGGCCCAGCAGGAATATGGAATCTACCAGGACTCATTGGAGTAACATTTATTTGGCCTCACAAGCTGTTTTATTCTATGCAATGCACAAGATAACAGCCCTCACAGTTAAGCTGAAGTTTGAACGAAATCAATCTGACGTAATTCATTCGAATGAATTCATCCACAACTCGCTAGCCTAGTCCTAAACTGCGTTCCATTCTGTTCCTCACTTGAGTGACAGGCTAATGTTGCAGTAGGGTAGTTGCATTTTAAGTCTCACTTTTAAACATGATTTTTCTCACTGAAGTGTCCGATCCAAACATGATTTCTCATATTACTTTCCAATTTGGTGCCATGAGTATCCGTTATCCTCATGGCTTGCTAGTTTTCTCCATTGTACGTTAGCTTAGAGCCCAACCATAGCTCAGTTACAGCAGATTCATCATCAACCAAATCACCAGTAGTTTCAAAAACACCTAAATATGTTTCATATTTTTCAGGTGAAAACATCCAGCATTATGTTCCATAAATTCTGGATTGGGTGTGGTAGCTGATACAAAACAGGTGTTTAGTGTAGACAGGGCCTGTCTGTGGGGCGGATTTATGATTCAACCTGTGGTTGATACCTTCAAGTATTGATTTAACTTATATTTGACGCCTCTGTCACACTGCAGTAAGGTTGAGAGCACGGGCCACAGCCCTTTGAGCTGTTAATCAAATCGTCATGAGAACTGGTCAGTAACACACACACACACACACACTCACAAAACACTGAGCAGGTCCGCGGGGAGTGCTTAAGTGAGATCTTTATCTTTCCTTTTAGCTTCAACCATGCGGCAGCAATTCCCATGGCTTTGATAATGTAGTTCAAGCGTGGCGCTGAAGGAGCAACAATTGCTGGTTTTCATGGGGCGCTGAATGTAACTCAAGCTGCTGCAGCTTAAAGAAACTGTAAATCCTGGACAAGCAGAACAGCTCAGATCAGCGGCTATCACAGAGAGATTTACAGGCAGTTTTACTTCTCTTACGCTCAATATTTCACTCACGCACATTAATCCCTCCGACTGTAACATCAAGCAGACTTGTAGGAAGATGACCTTTAGGGCAGTTATCATCTGTGCCATATTAACCAGCTAGAGCACGAGGGTTAGAACAACACAGGACCCGAGCCACCTCGGTGAAAATCCTCCTGCTGCTGCTTTTGAACACAGCCATCCACCCTCTCATGTTCCCCGGGGTGCCGGGGGTCATTCCCACCCTGCCAATCTGCTCTAAACAACTCAGAGGAAAAGAATCATTTACCCAGCCATTTTACTGGAACGCAATTACAGCTCACAGGCAAAGGACTGAAGCCACTCTGGCCACCAGCTTGTATGTTCACAGCAGAGTGAAGTGTCGCTCGCAGAGCCGATCATGTACGTCGAGCTTTGCAGAGCAGAGCAGAGCAAGATATGAGCTCTGTCGCTGCCACCATCAGTTACATTTTCCTCAGGGAGGTGGCAGTGTTGGTCAGAGTACGCACACTGTGGTAGCGCAGCGCAAACACACATGCTCAGCCTCACAGAAAATATCTTCAAAACAAAGACAGTTACTAAGAAAGTGTGTGTGTGTGTGTGTGTGTGTGTGAAGGAGAAAGCAAGAGTGTGTGTGCATGTGAGGGAGATGGATGAATACAAAGCTTAAGTTAAGTGGAGCTTAAATCAGCACCAACCCTTCCTCCTTATTTGATATGCCCAGGTACCCACACATACACACACACAAGCACAATCAGTCATATTAAGATAACCTCTGACCCCTCTCCAGCATCTAATCTCCCTTTATCAGCGTGCACAGAGCCACAGAGTGAGAGCGTCCCACGGGCTTCCGTCTGGCACGGAACAAGTGCACTAACCTGTCCGGGACATCACCCTCACATGTCGCGCTTTTATGAGGAGGCAGATGAACATCAAAGAACGCACCCAGCTGTAAATCCATCACACTGTAACACGGCGCATCATTAGGGCTCGCTACTCGGGAGGATTTCTGACTTATGCTGGCATCCCTCTGGTATTCCTCGTACCGTCACATGCCCGTAGTATATTACACACACCTGTCAGTCTGCTGGTGTTACTGAAGAGCAAATTGTGAGTGTCAACACAACTCATCCGTGAGGACAGATGAATGACGAGATTGCCTATAAATGCCAAGTGTTGACAGACAAACTGTTTGCAAGGCTTGTGGGAAAAAACAGCCGTACTCAGAAACTCTTCGCTAATAAACATGAAGTGCACACACAGACACAGGATCTGACTTACCTGATCTAAACTTGCTTCGTATTAGTATGGAGTGTTCAGAGCCCAGAAGAGTCATAATGCTGAGAGTACAGTTCCAGTGTTCAACAGTTGCAAAAAAAAGTCACGCACACTCGAGAAGCGGTACACACTTCGACTCCCCTGGCCACCTCTGGGCGCCACACTGAGATGAGATGGAGCTGACCCAGCCTGACTCATCAACAGCTGTTGAAGAAAACTAGTGGAAGCAAAAAGAACACTCTCTCGGCCAGTGTGCACACCAGCAGCAGCCTCCTGCTCTCCGTGTGCTGCTTTCTGTTCCTTCCTCCTTCTTCTCTGCTCTCTCTCCCCCAGGGGCTAATGTGAGAGTGTGTGAGTCTGCAGGCCAGTGAAGATTTGGTCCCATCTAGCTGAGAGCTCTGAGCAGGGCCAGGGGACAGCACAGAGAGATATGCCCTGCTTGGGGGAGGGGCTTACAGCCAGGGTTTCCTCTAAGCCCCGCCTGCCAGAGGCTGGACAGGGTTTGGCTGATGACTTCTTCCTCCCTTGCCACCAGTTTAAATATATCTGCCTATCAGCCCTACTGACTGTCATTAGAGAGGAGAGAGGGAGAGCTAGATAGGAAAAGAAAGATCAAGATAGAGACACAGACGCTGATAGTGGCGCAGCAGTGCAGCCAGGAGGGAGAATGTGGGAAAAGCAGGGACAGCAACAAGTTTCACTTCTTGCCTTGACAGCTGATGGAAAATAACATGTCACCCCACATCTAACTGCCTTGGAAATAACATATGGTGTGCACTAAGTTTTATTTCCATGCTTTACCGGAAACAAATTCCACCAACTGGTCGTGCGGCCATTAAAGTGAAGTGATACTGAGCTTCTGACTTGAATGTAGTACAAGTAGAAGAATCAGACTGGAAGAAAGGCTGGGTATCAGACAATCTCCTTTGAACACCAAACTAAATGTTTCTGTGTGAAAGTATGAAAAGTTGGCATCCAGTATTAAGTCAGATTCTTAGACTTGTTTACTCTGAACAGATATTTTCCTGATCTAAATCATAACCTTCTAACTTTCGAGTACATTTAAATTGGTCAGATTACTCCATTTGAAGCTGCACTAGTCAATACCTTTATATAAACAACAAATGAAAGCACTATGTAATGTAATCTGAAAGGTGTCACTTGTAGTGACAAAGCTACAGAGAAAAATTATCCAACAACCTTGCGGTTCCCCTCAGCTCTATGAAGCATTTTAGCATCTTTCAGCTCATTGATTTGGTTGTAGGGCCTGCGACTTTAACGCATTGGTTCAGTCCCACACTTTTTCATCTGTTTCAGTGAAAAGGATTTGAACCCATTGCCACTGTGCACTACCTGCCCAGCCCCAAACAACAGACAACATTACCAAGTAGCGGGTATACATAGCGGAACAGCTAAAGAGAGTTTCCACATAGAGACAAAAACAGAGCTAAATGTGAAATAATGTTTGTCTTTATCATGTGGACATGAACACAACTCTAAATGAAGGCAAATGTTGTCTTCTTAATGTGTAAATATGTAACTGTTTGCTAACATGTTAGCTATATCAATTTTATTAGAAAGGCATGCCACAGCTGCATTGCATCAATATCTGTGATAGCCCTATGAGAAGGTATAAGATATATTCTGGCTTTCTTTAATATACATGATTTTTGCTTGCATTAATAGATGTTTGGTTTATGATAAAGACTGCATTATTGGTGAAAGCTCTCATAGCTGCATATGAAAGCATCATTCTGTGCAAACCCATCTAAATTGAATGTGGTCTTTTTACACTTCCATACATCAATGTACACTCCGATAAGTGATCAGCGGAGCGTAGTCAGTCACCCAGCAGCCCAAGAGGCAGGAGGTTAATCTTATCAGCAGTGTGATAGAAGATCCTCCAGGCTGTATTCAACAAGGCATCCCTTCCTCCAGCTCCCACATACCAGGCGCACTTTTGTCAGAGTTGAACTAAGCTCTGTGCCCGCTCTCCTCGGGGGGCGGCGTTAGCCAACTGCAGCTCCTGTACATCGCAGAGCCTCCTAAACGTCCATCAACACAGGATGTCAGCTGGACACGTCAAGGCTCTCTGTGCAGTTGTTCATTCACAAGCTTGATTTGAACATAATGCGGAACGTGACGCAATGCTTAAAAATAGGCACACTAGAACCTACACAAGAAAAACATTAGAAGAAATCTCGATATCCAACACAGTAAGAATGTTGTGGGAATGTCATTTATGTGTCTTAGTTTGTGTTACACAGCAGGTGTCAAAGTCTGTGATGGCTGTTGTTCCAGAGGGCTACTGTCTCACTAAACCCTGATTAAAGGGATCAGTGGTTACAGCTGAATATATGGGGAGGCTAAATGGTGAAATAAAGTCCCTGGAGGTGCTGGTAGGCAGACCTTTTAACTTTTAACAGAGCCAGGCTAGCTGTTGTCTGCCTGCTTCCAGTCTTTAGGCAAAGCTAGGCTAATGTCTTTCAGCACATGTCATGAGAGTGGTATGAACCTTCTTATTGTCTCGCTGGGAAGCTAATTAGAGTATTTCATGCTGACCTTTTCGTTTGAAAGAAAGCTAGGTTGCTTTGCTTATTCCGAGAATCAAGATTAATGCTATGCATGCCACAACATCACAATTGACCCTTCGCTAAGCCACGCCCCCCTTAGTTACTGTTGCTAAGTCTGACAAACTGTCGGAGTTGCTAGACTTTTTTCACGGCACTGCCACTGTCTATTACTGCACTCCCCGGAGAAATATTGTCCAATTTCTGGAAAAAGCGATCTCAGAAAGAAGCAGACAGTTTTGCAGTTGCTATCAAACTGACGTGAAAAAAATGAAAGACAGAAGCCAAATCCTACTGATCACACAGTAAAAGTGAGCCACCGTATTACCTGACGATTGAGAAAGAGGACAACGATATTAAGGATCAAAACTGTTCCTATACAGCTGGGTAGGTCTGTTTAATATTACAATCATTACAAAGCAGAACAGTAGGGCTATATAACTTTACATTCAGTAGCTAGGGTTAGCTATGTAACATTACATTAGGAACAATACACAGCCTGCATTTTTCTGGATTTATTTTAGTTTTTGGAAAGGGAATAAATCGTATTTTCAACCTCTCTGGGTAGCGACTGTAACTATTACAAGTGCCCAGGAACAGTGTTTGACCATAACTTAGAAAAGTACAGCCTAAAAAAGCTAGAAAACGAC
This sequence comes from Micropterus dolomieu, assembly GCF_021292245.1. Taxonomy (NCBI): domain Eukaryota; kingdom Metazoa; phylum Chordata; class Actinopteri; order Centrarchiformes; family Centrarchidae; genus Micropterus; species Micropterus dolomieu. Next base: position 4,710,025 of record NC_060163.1, on the reverse strand, counting down.
TCCTTTTGCATTACAGTCAATGGAGCGCAGCCGTGAAAGTGTCGGACCTTAGTTAGAGCGAGTCCTATACTGTGCTGGGATTGGCCAGTTGTGTATTTGGGGCCTAGAGAAGGGTCAATTGTTACTCCTTTAATAATAATCATTTTAGATTTAGATTTAAACCTTACTTGGATTTAAGGCAGATTGCTGCACTGGTGCTTTCTCTAGAGGATTCTTGAAAGAAGTTGAGGAATCCTTTTTTTAGAGGCTCTGTGGAAAAAATGTGACTGTGCATGTAAACTGAATGTTTTTTTAAGGTTTGACTCCAGAGACCAAGATTTAGTTCCTGGTGATAAATGCCTGCACAGAAGGGATGTAGTGGGCAAGTGGGCAGGGGATAGTATGAATCTGTGTGTGTTTTATCCTCCTGCTGAAGCCCTCCCCTGTCAGGTATGCAGAAGAATTCATGTTTTAAGAATTCACCTTTAACCTTTTCTATGGATTTCTGAAGCCTGGCTTTTATCAAATCAATATATTAGCTTTGAGGTCAGATAATGTTTCATGGTGGCCTGATTTCTATGCTAGATTGCGTTTTTGCATTTCTCTTTAGATTACAAAATATATTTTGCTTTTTCATAGAATGGACTTTTTTGCAGTGCTGCCATTTGATCTCAAGTCTTCTTCTGTCCATTTTTTTTAAACCTTTTCATTCTACCTTGTTTATCCTATGAGCCCCATCTCCGGCTCGACTTTGTCCTTGAGCTATTATTCCCTTAAAATATCCACCAATTTCCTACCCTGCCACTTTCCAGTTTGCTACTGTAAATAATAAGAATACCAAAAAAGAAGTGTGTGCCTGCTACTGGCCTTTTCTCCACATTGTGTAAAAACTGCACTAATCAGTCATTGAGAGCTTTGTCCAGCAACAGCTCACTGCTTCTGCCTCGCCGCTATCCATTTTAATCTCTTCACACCATAAACACTGCTTAGCTTTTGTTGCGAAGGAGCCTCTACACACAGCAACGAGATGCACACACCAAAATATATTATACTTTAATGTTATAAATGACACTGCCTATCTCTGCGCTGTGGCCCGCGTACTGACGTGTGCTGGAGTGAACTCCAGAAAGCCATACGGTGCTCAAGTCAAATATTTACAGAGAAGCTTCTCGGGCTGCAAATCTATCGCAAACACACACACACACACACACACACACAAGTTACACAGATGTACATGAACACACACATACAGTCCTGCGTCTTAATTAGCAGGTGAAAGTGCTTAAAGGGAAGGTCTGTCAGAGGCTTTGACAGTGTACACACAGCGTGTCAGAGAGATTCCTGAAGAGGTCACCCAGCCCTGGCGTAATCCTCCCCTTTAATTGGGCCCTATGTCAACGGATGTGACAAGTCTCATCTGAACTGTCTGGAGCTGCACATGTGTGTATTTGAGAGTGTGTTAGAAAAAGAAAAAGACAGAAAAAGAGATTACGCTCCTATACCAAGTAGACAGATTAGAGTGCCCATTTTGTTTTGTTTTTGTTTTTTTAATATAATAAACGGGCAGCAGGGTGTCATGGCCCGGCTCTTTTTGCTCTACTGTATGAGGCATATTGCAAAACAGCGCTCCTCTGATGCAATAAGTCTCTGCATAGAGCATGTTAAAAACACACATTCCATAATGCAGCAACTGAGCATGTGTTTATTGGCCGACTGCGCAGACATCTAGATCACAAAATGACTGTTAGTGTTTTGTGTGATTTCTTGTGTTTTAGAGAAAGCAGATGTGACTGGCTGAAATGTCCCAAACTGCACAAAAAATCTTAAAAATGATGCTCAAATTCAGGGAGGGAATTACAAACACTTGTTACATACGATGTGTCTGGGAGAAGCTTTTGACAAGATCGTCATCACATCGCCGTTGCCATCAGTTCCAATAAATGATGAATCCGCGGTGTTTAGCTCTAGTAGCTGCTGATAGGAGCAGTCGCGTATTTTACATGCTTTAAATATCTATGCTCATATGCCATCCAGCTGTCCCTCAGCCATCTGTCTGAGAGAGTGTCACAGGAGGATGTAGTTTGAATAGAACATGTGCTGGCCGCCATGGGAGCTGTCCTTGTAGAGCATGTACTCAGCTGTTATACGGCAGCCTCTCTATCCTTAAGCCTCTTAGGGGCCCATCAGCTACCTAACAGTTTAGGAGGAGGATTTGAAGAGAGAATGTTAAGGTAAAGGTTTTAGAAAGAAAAGAAGGACTGGAGAGCTGGTAGGGAGGTGTATGCGCTTATTTATGTGTTTGTGTGTGTGGTGAGAGTGGGATGAGCCAAGGGGGGTGCATTGGAGGGGATGGGAGACACATTAGGTAAAGAGTTTGTTTGATGACAAGAGATGAGGTTGTCAGGTCAGGACAGGGGTGGTCTTGGAGGGTGTGTGTGTGTGTGTGTGTGTGTGTGCATGTTTGTAAAGGGGCAGACATAGTGGCAGCAGCTGTGTCGTATCAGTCTGAGAGTCTCAGATAGCAGCACTCCTCTTACTCACTGTCCCTGTGCTGGGTGGCTCTCAGGTAAACACTGACATTTAACTAAGCAGTCAGGATGCTGGAGAAAGATGAATTACAGTCCTGTACCAGTGAGGCAGAGCTGACAGTTTAACCCCTCCCCCAACAGTGATTGTCCAATCATAGCTGAGCAATCAGTTTATCAAGCTTTGGTTTTCCCCGCATACTGAAGCTGTGCGCATTGTGTTGTAGTAAGATAGGGTATACAAAGAGATCAAAGGGTATTTTATGTATTTTATGTTTTAATTTTCAAAAAACAAAACCACAACGAATGGATTAAAGGGTGTCTAATTGTTAGCATGTTCAGCTAACTAGCTTACCACCTGTAGCAGTAACTGAGTTTTACCTTATAGGCAAGTCTTGCCATTCAACAGCCATCTTGGCAACGCTATTTTAGACTAACAAGACCAGACTCCTATCTGAATGAACAGGGAGAGAGGCAGAACTGCACTTTCACTGGTCACCGTTTAAAAAGTGTTTTTCCCAATCGGTTATACTTCTACTACGCGTGCGCAGTCAAAGTAAAACAGACCCTTACGTCAGCCATCTTTGCCATAAAGGGCTTTCCCCAACAAGTTGTACTGAGTATGTGATTGAGTGGCGTGTCTCCTCTATAAAACGTCTCTGGTTTTACTTCCAAGGCAAAGGAGCACATCATTAGCTACATTGTTCTGTGCTGTTACAGGTTAGCCTACTTAAAAAAGAAGGAAGCCCACTTCGACATCAATTCGGCCCCTGTGAACGGGCACTGCGTTAGTATATTTTCAACCACATTATTTATTGGGGTGCACAACTTAATGTTTTTCAGAAGAACCCTCCCGGTATCTGCGCCCAGGCCAGCAACCCAAAACTCTCTACACAAGATAGTGTTACTTTTTCCAAACACGTCGGTTAGTCCTCATCTTAAAAGCCTTTTCTCTCGTAATGTTAAAAAAGACAACTGTATAAAATATGAACATGTATCTAAGCTAAGCAGCCGAACTGGGTTTTGTTAAATAATAAAATAACTGTCTGATTAACTTAACATACTAGCTCTATACTGTAATAAAAGAACAATGCTGTGTCTTTATGTCCATGTCTGGTGAGGATCCTGAGTTTTGTCAGAGACATCTTCAGCCTCACTCTTTTGCATGATATCAACTATTTAGCGTATTTAAGACCCCCGGAGACAGCAATTTCATGGAGCCAACGTTAGCCTAATTAGCTAGCAATTAGAGCAGAAACCTGTAGACTAGAGCAGAAACCTGCTCTAGTCTACTTCTGTCTGAAAATCAAGGACCAATTGTTTTAAAAAGTTCCAAAGGAATATGGTGATAAATATTCCACCATTACCGTTGTAAACGGCATATGTCAATGCTTGACAGGTAGAGCAACGCTGAGGGAGGCAGGTCTTAGTGAATGGTCATGCCATTTCACTTTGATTTGTCTGAAAAATTCACTTCTTTACGCAGCCTGCTTTCTTGATGCGTTTTGCGTCTGTGTTTAAATGAACTTGAAGTTATGTTTTTGTAAGTTATCATTTAGCTCCACTGTAAAAAAAAAAAATTAGGAAGAAAATGGGGTGATACGAGGTTAGATGATGGAAGTTGGATTAACCAACCGAGAGACTTGAGAGAGCGATTCAGTCCTTTATCAGTATCTAATCAGTCTTATCAGAAAACTGAAGTGTTTCTCACGACACAAGCCGGCTGGCTAAAAACAAAATGACGGGAGAGGAAAGCAGAGATCATGGAACGCAAACAAAGCGATTGAAATATAAAGAATATAAGAGGACAGAGAGAGAGAGAAAGAGGGCAGGGTGTATGAAGGAGGGTGAAGGAGCCAGAAATATACTGCGAGAGGAGAAGAGGTGAAGAAGGGTGGGAAAGAGAGAATGAGATGTGGATGGAGCCAGACGGAGTCAGGTTCAGCGTTTCCCCTCTGCCTCTGAGCTGTGGTTTATAATGAAGAAGTTCCATGGGGAGCGAGCCGAATCCAAACCAGAAGTGACAGAAAGACGAGCCCAAGCCAACAACCCTCCCTCCTGTCTCCACTTACAGCCCTCCTCTCTGCTCTCTCTCCATCTTTGTCTGGGCTGTGGCTCGGTCACCTTTACTCTGCTTCCTCTCCTCAGGCCTCTGCGGGCCCGTGGGTCCGAGCGGCGCGCAGCTGCCGGCCGGGGTGGAAATGTCAGTGTGTTTGAGAGACGACGGCGCTGCAACGCAACCACTCCGAATGGAATCCCAATACATAACAAGAGCCTGAGGTCCCCACATTGTCTCCACATCATGTAAAAACCAAAAACACAGTGAGATACGGTTTTGTGTTTTTGTCGTCGTTTAGATTTCAGTCATTGACTTTGCCTCCTCTTTAGTCTGCAAGCCCTGGCAGGTGGCCACAGCAGCATGGGGAGGAAGCATAGGGGGGTGGGGGTTATGTCTGTGAGGCTTCAGCGCAGAGACGGGCCTCCACCACCACAGCTTAACTCTAACTCCTGCCTATTACCAAGGGCTATGGGCTGGCTTTATGTGGTATTCCCGAAACTTCACTATCATGAATTTAATAACTCAAAGTCTACTCTGTTGTTGTTAATGTGTGTTTCCGTGACTAACGGGCCAGATGAAAGGCACATCAGGAAGAGCAGCCATCTTTGCCAAGCAAATGTCTTTCATCATGCTTGACAGTTATAAAGAGAAACCAATTAAGTAAAATTAGTGAAATTGAAATAGAATGACTGAATATTAGTTGAAATAAGTCCAGGGCAAACAGTATGGATTAAACTGTGGCATGCCATGAGTCTGATGTTGTCACGTCGACTTATGGTACAGTAGCACTGCCTCAAAACTTTCTAGCAAGGATATTAACCCTGATTCACAACTGAGAGTCTTTAAATATCTTTATTGCAGAACTCAGAGACAAAAAAAGATCACTAATGCACTCAGAAGGCCAAGTTTATCAATATTATATATTATGTGTGCTACAATTTGTATGTAGGCTAAAAGTAACTAGTGATGCGTATAATCCAGGATTTGATGATGTTGCGATCGTAACTATTAACACAAATTCTACTAATCCCCCGTGACTTGCAATTTTGACCGATCATCGCAATTTACCACAAAAACGTTGTATGTCAGCTAGCACACTTTCTTGTTTACAAGTCCCAGCAGACGTGTGATACCAGCGTCTCACATTTGCCTGCAAAATAACAGGATAATAAGGACAATGAAAAACAGTATCAATATCTTCTTTACCAAAGCGGAGGTAAACGCACAGAATGGCGGAAACATCAGACGAGATAAATCACTGTAACACTGGCTGTTGCATCCCGGTCAATTATAAGCGCTAAAAGAATCAAGATAACCTGGTTTAAATATGCAGGGTTAGGGTAAGGGTTAGGCCTGTGAAATCCAGGGGGGACTTTTAAAAATATCACCGTTGCAGATTTCACTTATTCCCACAATTTTATCGCAAAAAATGAATACAAAAAAACAATACAACTTTCATTGTAATTTCCCAAAACATTGTTAAGCATAATGAAAGCATGATGGGAACCCTAGTGGCAAGATCTCTAGAATTATGTATTTAGTTTAGTTATGAATTAGTTATGCTGTGTACTGAAATACCTGTAGGCATACAGGCGAAAAAACTGTCCTAGAACATGTATAGTGCCACTGACTAGCCTAACTTATTCTGAAAATAATAAGACTGTAAATACAGGGAGTGAAAACTGAGCAAAACCATCCAAGTTTACAGAATGGCAGACTAGATCCGCATCTCCATCACATGACTTTAACAGGGATGCAGGCCCACCACGGCATCATTACAGAACTGATGGAGGACATAAAGAAACGACCCAGCAGAGCAAATATTTAGATTCTGGATATCTGGATCTCCCAAGCTGGTCCAGCACTTTCAAATGGCCTGCCTGAAATGGCCTGTCGACCAGCACATTCTTTCTCTCAATGAGGGCCAACCAGAGCCATGTTTTTATTAGCATGACTCCACCCCACCAACCCCATCAACCCCACAACCCCACAACCCCTCCTTTCCCTACTGACGTCTATTTGACAGCGTAAAACATGCTGCTCCAGACGCTGATACCAGGTCAGATTTGTAGTCTTTCATGGGGGCTCCATGGCTGTGTAATCTGATCAGGGTACAGTGTTTGAGCCGGTTGACAGACAGCAGACACAGGGGTTGCCATGGGCCACAGACTGATCCCTGGGTACAGAGCTAGTATCTGCTGAGCTGGACTCCACTTGACCCCACAGGACCAGAGACTTATTTATAGACTACGTTTCTGTGTGTGTATGTATGTTTATCTGCCTACGTGCGCACGTGTGTCCTATGTGTTTGTACGATCGCCTAGACGGGAGTACGTCTTATCAGCACCATGGAGCATTCATCAGGGGTGACATTTTCTGCCATTCCGTGTTCAAACCAAACACATGGCTACATGTGCTATCTCCACTCTGCGGGATGTTGAGAGACCTGACTTATGCGACTTGTCAGTAAGAAATTACGCTATCGCTCCGCTGACCCATTGATTCGGTACGTTGCCTTTTTTTATTATTTTTCCTGTGATAGGTAATTTGGTCTGACAAACCTTTCTTTCTTCCTTGCCCGAATCTGAAAGCTGAAACAACAAAGGGGCACTAACAGCTACATGGCCCTGCTTGCTTTTAACACCCCAGGGACGCTCAGTGGGTCATGATCGAATGTTGTTCTAGGGTTCTGAAAAGGGCTGCATATGTGTGTGTTTCTTGCTGTCTTTTTTCCTATCTTTGAGGCCTATGTGTTCATGAGTGTGTGAGTGTGTGTTAGCCCCAGCACACCTTTCCAGGCTCAGTGGGTTTGGAAACTTGTAGAACTGTCGTGATTGAGAGTAATAGGATAAAGCGAATCTGATGCTGTTGACTCAGCTAACAGGATTGTGAACTGTGGAAAACTGTTGCCTTTACCTCATTGGTTATGGCAATTTTCATGCACTGGAGGCAGCCTGGGTTCGGAGTGGGCTGGCCAGTCTACGCTGAGGGTCAAAACCATATGGGAAAGGCAAACCAAACTGAAAAAGAACTTGAAAGAAGTCATGTTTGTGGCTTTTTCTAAAGCATTCAAACACCATCTTGCGATCTTCCTCAACGGATTGAGAGTTTGATCAGTTTTAATTGAGGCAGCTCAGTTAAAACTGAGCATATGACCCAAGTATGGATATACACAGGGTGCGATTTGCAGGAGGGGGGATGCGTGGGATTTCTATATTATATATTTCTGGTTTATATATCCCTGCCTCTGCTAAATAAGTTTTATCCCCGGTGGGGACAAAATGTATCCCACTCTCAGAGTGATCAATGCTACTTCACTAGTGATGCAACTTATCACAAAACTCACGGTTCGGTTCGATCTGTAGTTTTGTTAATGTTACATTTATTTTAAAATGCGCTACTTCGGCTCTGAAGCAACTGCCTCTCTCTCTCTGTCTGTAATCACCACTCTCTCATCTTGACAAGAACCATAGACGTTTGTGTTCAAGATTGGTGCCTTAACCTGGAGTTCAAACTAATGTATGGTCATGTGATGACTGAAGAAACTCCCATTGAGGAAGACCCCAATATATGGTAAAATGTTAGTGAGTGGACCTTTCTTTTTGGCAAACTACTGTTTCCAAGGTCAAGAACCAACTTCTACACTCAAGATTAAAACAGAACTCATATTAATTGGGTGGCGTGAACATGTTCTTTCCTAGGAAACACACCAACACAAGAACTGAATCTGTACTTATTAATGGCACTTCCTAGCTCTGTCGGTAACTTGATGGAATCCAAAGAAGTTTCTTTGAGCTCTAACATCCAACTGAGCTTTATTTCATTGCAGCACGGACAGCTTAGAAACACAAAATGCTCCCATATCCTGTGATAATCACCCTGTGTACGGTCACAGTGTCCACAGTGTTTCCTCGGGACACTGTCTATAAATTTATTCTGTTGAAATGACAGCCCTTGTATTACAAATTATTTTAAATGTCACACAGATTAGAGATGAGAGGGTTGGCTCGTTTGTTATTTGCTCTTGTATACACATGCTGTGGTACAGAATGAAATGATTCAAAATAACAAGATTCAGTTTAAGATTTTCTTTTAAAGGTACAATGTGAAAGGTTTGGTCAGAATTGTAGTTTAAAGAGGTCATATTATGCTTCAGGCTTTTTTCCTTTCCTTTATTGTGATGTATATCTTTTTTTGTGCATGTAATAGGTTTGCCAAGTGAAAAAGTCCAAAGTCCAGCCCACAGGGAGTTCCCATCTCCAACAGAAAGCTCTGCTCTGAACTGCCTGAAAACAGCTCGTTTGTGGTCCAGCCTTTTCCCTTTGATCCCTGTTACGTCACAGGGATGAAAGCAAAATGCGCGCCATATAACGCTCGCCAAGTGGCTAGTCCGACACACTGGTGGAAAAACACTGAGCTGCAGCACACACCTCATCCCCCTTCCAAACACTAGATACCATCCAGGCAGTCAGTGGACATAAAGTTGTTCCTGTGATGTAGACACAGAGCTCAGTTAAAAGTTTATGGATGAAAAAATACTTTTGTTACAGATTAATAACTCACCACTCTAAAACTCTTGCTCCAGTCCATGTTACTAAGCTTGTAAGGGGAACATATACAGCCAAACTGAAGCCGTGTTTACCCGCTTCTCACTGACCCACCCTTCTCTGCTTCTGATTAGCTACTAGTCCTTAACTAGGAACTGCGCATGTCCAACTCCCAACAAAGAACATTTAGAGGCAGGATGCATCACTCCATAGCTAAAACGAAGCGTTCAACACAGGGTGAAAAGAGGAGCTGCAGCAATGTGCAGTATGACAAAAGTATGTGTTTTTTGAAAATGAAACCATGTAAACCTGTTCTGGTACAAGAACCAAAATCAGATTTTGAACCTGAAAATGAGCATAATATGACCTCTTTAAAACAAAAATAAAATCAAATAATAATATGATCTAACATGATCAACAGAATGAATAAGTTAAGTTATGACGTTCTGTCAATGACATATTGTACTGCAGAGAGATCTACTGAAGTCAGCATGCTAACCAGCTAGCCCTGGCCTGTCCTTTCTTGTAATACTACTTGTGCCTTGAGATGCAATAGTGAGTCACTGTAGCATGTTTTTAATTCACCTGACCCCCCACCACAAAAACAAAATTTGCTCACCCACTATAACTATTAGAAACAGTATCACTGCTTTTTGTTATTGTGTTTTTTAAATTCTGTACTTATTCTACATATGTGTCTGTTCAGTCAAAACAGAGTGACAGAGAGGACACTGAAACGCTGCCTCCTATATATGTGCTTCTTTCTGTCCTTTGCAGAGTGAGTCTTGTACTTAAGTATGATAATAAAAAGATTGAATAAAGAAATCTTTGGATTACCAGTACAACACACACTCACAACCACAATTAGATCTGACTCAGAGCACAAATGTGGTGGGTGAGACCGATAGTGTGTCACAGTGACCAGAGGTGTCACCCCCCACCCCCACCCCCGCCGCCATAGACACACATATTCATGATGAAGTATGATGTCATTGGCTGCCTGTCCGCTGAGTGGTGGACCAGCGCCATGATCACAGGCTGAACGGCTCACAGGCTCCACACGAGCCGAGAGGATGACGGGCAGACGAGGGGGAGAGAGGGAGAGTAAATGGCAGGAAAGGAGGCTACAGACAGCTCACAGTGTCCTCGACTGCAGAGACATGATGCTGGAATCAGAGAGTCTTCCAGTGATTCCTGTTCAGCAGTGTTTTAGTAATCCATCTGCCCACCAGATCACGTTTTAGCCATATTAACTATGGGTTAAATTACATGTGTACATTATATTAAAACTGACCATTTTAATCAAACCCTGAAAACAAAACAGACAAAAAAATAACAAGTAAACATGGACGCTTTGAAAAGCATTATATAACTTTGGATGTTTCTTACATTAAAAAGTCCTCGCCACATGACAGCAACACTTTGGTAAGAGGTAAAGAAACTGTTACTGCCTCTCTCAAGCAGGTTTCTGTCAAGGTGAATGAACAGAAACCAGGGGCTCCAGGGAAATCCTTTTTTACATTTAATAAATTTATCTCTTTTTTTTATGTTTTGGATGTGGGTGTGTATGCTATCTATGTTTGACAAAATATTGAACTAAAAGCCCACTAACTAGTTTTTTCTGGAGCTCTCACGCATTCATCAGGGACATGACCACCAAAGGATCATACTTGATAAGAACTGAGGGCGTACCCCACTCCCCCACTGGCCTGCGCTCACATTGCGCCTTACTATCCAAAAAAAAGCATGTAAAGGACCTAGCTAATAAGGATCGCTATGTCAACGTTAGATCACAGCGGGGTTGTCGAGATTAGCACGCCCACCCTGCACCACAGTTAGACTGTCATTCTGTGGGAAACACTGCACTCTCAAAAAAAGCGCTCTATCACACTAAATGCGTACTGTACCACTCCAGCTTAACTACTTGAAGAGGTGGGCCCGGAGTGATCACACTGGTCAAACAAACCGGACTTTGGGGGTTAAACGTGCTTTGGCACGGTGCAGATTGCCTAGTCTGAGTATGCCCTGAGAAGAAAGGCTGTAGAATTAGGTAGGGATTGCAAGGATATTTCTGAATACTATTAGATTGTCCCTAGCAATAATTTTGATAAAAAGTGTCTAGTCAGTGTATTTGGTAACACCAACCAAAAGGTGGAATAAAAGTAATGTGAGATTTTGAGAATAAAGTAATAATAGAATAGGTTGCTTGGAGTCATATGTTCATGTTTCAGTTTTTCCTGGCAGTCTCCAGTTATTTAGACTTGCAAAAAGCTTGGACTGCAGTGTGGCGTCTTTCCTCTGACCGATAGCTCTGTGTCGCTGCTGTGTCTGCGTCCCCGTCGCCTAGAAACTCCTTTGCTCTCTGCTCCAGGATGCTTCCCACTGAAGCGGCTGTGGCTGGTGAAGTGAACATTTGTGTGGCTTCGTTGTGAGTGCAGAAAGTTTTGAATCTGAGCAGAATGCCTGCAAGTGTGTTGACTCAGCAGGGATGATAAGATATGAGAAAAGGTAATATACATATTTATTTTTATCTATTTTTAGATATTGAATTGAATTCGGTGTTTCCCTTTCCATAGCCTAAATGAAGACATTTCCACCATAAATTGATGCAGAAAAGACCGAAATTGGTGCAGAACAATTCAGAAACTGTGTGTTTAAAACTGCCAATTTAGTGAATGGTTCACCTTATTTTTCATACAGACCACCCCAAAGCCTCTCTCTAACTGTAAGAGTTCCCAGGATCAGCAGATGAATTTAATGGTAGTTTAGCTTTTGAAATCATACTAATGTCACAAATCTGCTATAACAAAATCCTGGTATTGGTCTACTTTGCTTTCACACCACAAACATACCACACCAAACAGGCAAACACACCAGAGTTCATCTCAAGCTAACCAACAAAATTAGGTGTGAAACCACCTTCAAATCCACCTCAGCTCATTTAAACTTAAGCATAAACCTGGCCTTGAAATGAAAAGAGCTTGCACAGCTGAAGAAAACAGACAAACAAGAACAAATGCATGGATTTCTTGCTCACTTTTGCATTTACTTTTGTACTGTTCAATGTTAAACAAAAGTGTAATAATATTCTCTCTACTTCCTTTTAGTGATCTTCAATATGTTTTGTCTTTCCTGAATGTGTCTTTGGGTCTATGGCTCTGATCTCATTTATTCTACATTCAGACTCATTGTCAGTTGAGTCACGTTGAATAAGACTAACACTGAGACTAACACACAATACTGACATAAACACTGAATCAACACAAATACAGGGACTACAGACAACGGTCCTATCTCTACCAGTCCTCTGACAGCAGCGCTGTAGGTGACAGCAGTCTGTGCAGCCTCTGTTTCTACCAAACAGAGGCTGCACAGATGCACACAAACCCCCACATATATATACACACGCATATCCCCGTCACCCGTGTTCAGTGTTTGCGTGTGATGGGAGACACCTCAGCACTGTCCTCACAAGGACGACTTTCACTCTGCATACTTCACACGAGCCTGCAAACCGTCCACCGCTCCCTCTCAACTGCTCGTCAGCTTGACTGACAGCCCCGAAATGTTTGGGCTTCTCGACATGTCCGAGGGCGCAATTTGTCAGATAAACAACTCTCAGAAGCAGAAAGCAACTGGCTTGTCAGACGAGGAGGCAGAAGGCAGCAAACTGGAGAAACTGAATGCAACAGACAGGTCACCGGTGTTATCTCTGTCAGCGTGTCCTTTTCACTAATCAGGCCATTAGTGAAACAGATAACTTTCTCTCTGGGCTTCTGAGTGTTTTCACCTTTTCACTTGCATGGGAAAATACTTTTTTTGGCCTCTTTTTTTAATTGAAACAACATTCTTCCTTATGTATCACCTTCACCGTCGAAGTTAACCTGCAGGGACATGTGTGGGATGTTAAAGATTCTACTGAGGAAAATGAGCAGACTGAATCTGGCGAGCAAGCCTTTTTTGAGTGTGACCTTGTATTGTACTGCAGGATTTGGCTGCCTGGTGATTGGGAACGTGCTGCCTGGCGACTCTTATCATTCCTGTCTGTCAGAGACGGGAACACTCATGGCCTGTGGGGATGGCTGCCTGAAATTCTCTGGAGAGGTCTGCTGTTGGCTCAGACTCTGCAGGTCAGAGATCACGTCGGCCACTGGCCACATACCAGGAAGACAGGAGACAGGATGGTAGAGGTTTTGGAGGAATTACCTGACTGCTGTGTGTATTTTATTTACAGAGAAAAAACTGTAATTATATGACTGATTCAAATGTAGTGGACAGGTGGAAAAAATAAACTTGGTGAATATATGCAGTGATGAAGAGTGAATGCGGCCGGCACAAATAAAGGGGAGACGGGAGTAAGATAGACATGTGGGTAAAAAGAGACAACCATGTGGAAAGTGAATAATGTGATCATAAATTTGGGAAAGAAACAGCTGCATGTGGAGAAAGTAAACGTGAGAGCCAGGAAACAAGTATGATTTACATTGACGTACATTTGAAGCTAATTACATACGAACTTGAGGTATTGTGGGTTGATTATTTGTGCCAACTCTGTATCCCAAGGTATTGCATTCATGTTGGAAGATTCTGTACCTAACTAATTTACATCCTGTGCCAACTGTCGGTGCCAATGCAGGATGTAGGGTGCCCTTTATGCAGGGAGTCATAAAAGTAAGAGTATCAGTGTGCTTAATCTAATCTGCTTGTTGGATAGTCCGACAGTATCTACAGTGGGGGAAAAAATAATTTGATCCCCTACTGATTTTGTACGTTTGCCCACTGACAAAGAAATTATCAGTCTATAATTTTAGTGGTAGGTTTATTTGAACAGTGAGAGACATAATAACAAAAAAATCCAGATAAATGCATGTCAAAAATGTTATAATTTGATTTGCATTTTAGTGAGTGAAATAAGTATTTGACCCCTCTCAATCAGAAAGATCTTTTCACTTGGTGCGATTATTTGCAAATGGAAGAAACACAAAAGAACTGTCAGTCTCCCTCGGTCTGGGGCTCCATGCAAGATCTCACCTCGTTGAGTTGCAATGATCAGAAGCACAGTGAGGAATCAGCCCAGAATTACACAGGAGGATCTTGTCAATGATCTCAAGGCAGCTGGGACCATAGTCACAAAGACAACATTTTTGACATCCGTTTTTCTGATTTATATATTTTATTTGTTATTCTGTCTCTGACTGTTCAAATAAACCTACCACTAAAGTTATAGACTGATAATTTCTTTGTCAGTGAGCAAACGTACAAAATCAGCAGGGGATCAAATACTTTTCCCCCACTGTAAGTCCTCCTAAACTGAGGCATCATACTCCAAACTGGGGGAGAAATATTTTTTGTATGCATCCATAGTATAAACTTGTGTCTTTAGGCTTTGTGTTTAGAAGTATGCTGAACTCTTAAAGGGGAATTTTACACACCAAAGTATGTTTACAGATCTTGGAGAGTAAAAAGTTGTATAAAGGCTTCTGTCTCCACAGGGAGCTGTGTGAAGTCTGATAAATGTCCTCAAGTGACGTCTCTTGAGTCAGCATCGTTTGGGGCTGAAGACTTGAAGAGTTTGAAAATATGGGGGTGTGCAGTTTAAAAGAAGTGAGCGTAACAGACCTCTGTACCTCACCTCTGCTTGGGGCTAGCAGCTCAAGGCCACATTAGCTACTACTGGCATCACACACGAATCTCCGACTGAACTTTTGGAGGTCAAGTTGCATTGTGGGTAATGTATGCGCCAGGTGTTGACAAGGAGGAAGAATGCACGGAATAATCAACTTTGATACTTTTATGTGGACGTCGCATGTTGGTTATAAAAGGCAATGATAAATCAGTGTATTGGTGTGAAGAGTTGGTGAATGACTGACTTTCATGCCGTGGACTGGAGTTCACGTTCTTTCACAAACGTGGAATTAAGGTTCTTTTGTCTGGCATCATTTTACTCTCCTAACCGTAAACATATGTTACCCATAGCTTATTTGCCATGATTACAATGTTTCCCTGCCCCTAACAACACTGTATCGTTTAAACTGTGTTGCTGTATTACATACTATATTGTGGAAAGAAAGAATTTAAAATTTTAAAAATTTCAGAACCATCAATGTTCTTGTCGCCCGATGGGGCTGATTGCACGCAACCATTTTGTCAAATGGCAAAAGATGTAGCTCATGAACAGAGAGATGAACAGAAGACTCAAACATCTGACAGTTGAGTGGACAATGTGTATGTAAATAAGAGAAAGTGTCACCATGATCTGAAGTACTCATAAAGCAAACATGTGAAAATGTTCTAGATAAAGTAGAACCATCACAGAAGAGAAGCATGGAAGGAAGGCCCTACTGAAAAAAAAAAAGGTATTTAACATTTTCCCCCAGAGATTCTATAAACAGACAAAGCAGATATATTTTGAGCGAAGTACATATTTATTTTTCTGTATTAAGATAAAATATAAAATGGACTCATTTCACCCCATTCCCCCTTCTTATTAGATCTAAAGTCTCTCTTTGCCCAGTCTTTCCAGTTCGTAATTTCCCAGTAAAGCCAACTAACACAATGCGTACTATCATTCGACAGCCATCTACATCAAACCAAAGCAAACAGTGGATCAAAGGCCAGATACCTTTTGTAGCTCTTCTTCATTTTAATGAAATTTCCAAGGTGTATTGAAAATGAAGGACAATGTACATAAACAGAGAATAATCAGACTAGATTGCTGTTCTGAGCGTTAATTGAAGAACATCTGTAAAGAACACACATTTGACCCTGATAGGATCTCCATACAATTGGCTCCCATAGCTTCTGGTATGTTAGCTGAAACCTTTGAAAATATGACCCTCTGTACCTTGTTATACTTGGCCTTTGGGATAGGCAGCATTTAGGAGACATTTAGAGGTAACATTTGATGGATTCTCTGCTCCACACTTTAATGAAGAACGTTTCTAGAACAGGGCAAAAGCCAGAATGCATTGTAAGGCTTATCAATCACAACACTGAGCCTCAGTCTGCCTGTGAACAAGGCAAACTATCTCACAGTGAGCTGGAACTATCTCTTGGTGCTGTGGTCCAATGTGTTTTGAACACGATTGGTTGATTACATGACACTGATGGTTGGTGAGGCAAGACTGCAACTTGTGCCTGTACTGCCAAAACCACACAATAGTCAGCCCAGGAGTGGTAAGTGTGACGGTAGTTTCCAATGCTTATTCTTAATCCCGAACAAGGTTATGTTTTATATTTACAAAGAATCAAATGACTGTACGTAATGTGAAAGGTGTCACTCACAAATGACTCTGACTCTATCTACCTCTTATCCACTTTTAGCTAATTATTTTCATTTTAACTGTATGGTTCAGTCTTACCACACTCTTTAGTGTTGTTTCCAGCAGCAGGCAGCTGTTTTTAGCTAAAAGGTTCTAGTGAACAACGCAAAAAAAGGATTAATGAAGCTTTAAGAGCCCATTGGTCAATTTACCTTTTACTACAGATACTGAGAAAAATCATCCTATACCTTTTGGAAATTCTGTAGAGTATCCCACAACTGAGTCAAAAAAGAAATCACCTCTAAAGATAATGTTGAAATCCTTTTAAACAATGTGCAGCTATATAGGAAATAAATAAAATTTGGTGATCATTTTATCAAGTACCATGCTTAACAAGGTGGTGAGAAATTGTGATTCCAGGCTGCAACTTGCTCAATTTATTTTCAATTTCAAAGGGCTGGTATCAATGGACGCGGACCAAAATGTCTCTGGACATACAGTAAAACTTCAGTTAAGAGCCGAATCCCAAATAGCCACCTAGCCCGTTTACTGGAAGCACTCCTTCAGTCCGAATGTGTCCGTTCCTTCACTATTTATATTCCTTTAGTCTGTAAGGGTCCACCGATCAAAAGAATCGAAACAGCTTTTTATAAAAAGGAACCCAAGTTATGAATCCTGTCATGTGAAGTCCATCGCTCTCTGTCTGCTAACTTCTGCCACACTTCTCTCATCCTGCACCGTGTTGTTGTTTTAGTTATGTTGCTGTCTACAAAATAAAAGCGCATAAGCAGTTGACGTGATTAATTAATAATATTAAATTTTTAACAGTAATATTCTGTTTGAAATAAATAAATAGTTTCATAGCAACCTATTTCAGTTTTGTGCGAGATGAATTAAAGGCCTGTCCCATATGGACGCTGGTCCCAAATATAGGCAGGGTCAATTCAGTGATTCTAGGAAATACAAGCCCGGGCTATTAATCGAAGTTTTACGGTAATTGAATAGACTTACAACCAATCAGATTAATGACACATGTGACGTAGCACTGAGCAAAACACATGCAAATAAAAAAATGGTAGCCTGGTCACAAACTCACATTAGACACATTGAACAGTACACTAAAATGTGTTTCTGAAAACTGCCTAGTTTGACAGTTTGATCTGAGTTTCATGAGACTGTTGCAACGCAGGTCCAGATCGACAACCAACCGGAGCATCGGAACACGTGACGTGTGACTTTTCAAATCTGGGCCGCTGACGCTCCTGTGTCAGTCATCGTCTCAAGGATTTTGCTCCTAACAGCACTGTCAAGAGGTGTGGTGATCAGAGCGGCATGCAGGACGCAGTCATTTCCATTGTCTGCTGTGGTTTAGGTAACATCTGACCTGGCAAGCATTCCAGACAGCTGTGTGTTCCTTTTGCGGATCTGCAACTTCACCACTGGGCTACAATGTTACACTCGAATGGACATTAATGTGACTTCAGTTTCTCTTTCTGAGAAGGGCTCACAACTCGCCTTGGTTTCTACATGTTTTCCATCACGGTTAGGTTGACAATCAATGAACTGAAGCCTGTTTAATTAGGGATGCATGTGGATCATTTTGCTTGTCTTCCATCCCAAAAATGTGGCATAGTCTTCTTTATCCTCCATATCTGGCTTGATGGTTTGTCGATGTAAACTAATTATTTGACACTAAGTAGCTTGTTCTCTTTCCTCCCTCCTTTTGCTTTTTAGCAGCTGTACTTTATATTTCTGCATTGTCTAGCTCTACAAAACAAAAATCTTAACAAAAAACTGATGTTTGACACAAAAGTCTTTTCTTCTTCTTTTTATTTCCAACACCTGTAAAAGGTTTGGCTCTGACGAAAACCCGAAATGAATAACACCTCAAAAACGTAAGCTTGTAAGCTCTGTCCAGGCCTCTTAGAGAAGAGAGGAACTCTGTGCTCAAACAAGCCCACATGCTGAGAGGGAAGTAGTAAAATAAATTACATTATAATTTATAGAAATGTTACTCTCTGTGTGGAGAACCTGTCCTGTCCATCACCACACTGATCTGCCCATAAACACGGCATATGTGTCCTCAGTAAGCCTGTCCATCACCACACTGATCTGCCCATAAACACGGCATATGTGTCCTCAGTAAGCCTGTCCATCAGCCTGTTCATTAAAATGAATCCTTTAGATCTTATAAATGTTTTCATTCTGATTTGAGCCAGTGTTGTCTGGTCCACTGTGCTCTCCCCAAGCACAGCCCAGTGTGTGTTTCTACCATCCGCAGAATAGCACTAATCACAACCAGGTGCCTCCCATTCAAATTAACATATGGTTCTAACTTTCCCCCTATTTTGACAAAGGCATACCTGAGTTGCTGACTAGTAAAACCGTAAAATGAATTCCTCTTTTTTATTATTCACAACACATGAGGATGGTTGGGAGAGCAAGGTGGAACAGAGCTGAGAATGATTTCACCTTGCATGCAACCCTCCTCCGCTGGTATTGTGTACCTTGATACACGACTGGGATCAGAGTTATAAGAAGCAGGACTTATTGTACTTGGCTGATCCAAAGTCTTTCTTCTGTATTTTTATTTTTATTTTTTTCACATTTGTGCACTATTTAGGTTATTGGTTGTATTTGAAGAGCGCAATAACACTTGAGCAAGAAGGCTTTAATGTCATAGTTTCATGATCGGCGATTGCAGTTAAACAGATATGTTAACAAAAACAAAGTTGCGGTCTTTTTTTGCCCTTCAGCAGCTGCAAATGGCACTGAGTGGTGAAAGTTTTGATGTAAATGCCGACGTAACGTGGCATCAAGGATGTAAAGAGTACTAGCATATTGCACTCAAGTAAAAGTACTGTTACTTTAAAGGAATTTTACTCAAATTAAAGTAGTTGTACTTTGGAAAAGGAAAAAAGTAGGTCAGTTAAACTGTACTCTGAGGCAGTTCACTCAGCCTCTCTGTCCCACTATAACCAGTCCACTCAGCCTCTGTGTCCCACTACAACCAATCCACTCAGCCTCTGTGTCCCACTATAACCAGTCCACTCAGCCTCTCTGTCCCACTATAACCAGTCCACTCAGCCTCTGTGTCCCACTACAACCAATCCACTCAGCCTCTGTGTCCCACTATAACCAGTCCACTCAGCCTCTCTGTCCCACTACAACCAATCCACTCAGCCTCTGTGTCCCACTATAACCAGTCCACTCAGCCTCTCTGTCCCACTACAACCAGTCCACTCAGCCTCTGTGTCCCACTATAACCAGTCCACTCAGCCTCTGTGTCCCACTATAACCAGTCCACTCAGCCTCT
>NC_060163.1:4664968-4690237 GCF_021292245.1 Micropterus dolomieu | reverse complement strand
AACCAGTCCACTCAGCCTCTGTGTCCCACTATAACCAGTCCACTCAGCCCCTGTGTCCCACTATAACCAGTCCACACAGCCTCTGTGTCCCACTATAACCAGTCCACTCAGCCTCTGTGTCCCACTATAACCAGTCCACTCAGCCTCTGTGTCCCACTATAACCAGTCCACTCAGCCTCTGTGTCCCACTATAACCAGTCCACTCAGCCTCTGTGTCCCACTATAACCAGTCCACTCAGCCTCTGTGTCCCACTATAACCAGTCCACTCAGCCTCTGTGTCCCACTATAACCAGTCCACTCAGCCTCTGTGTCCCACTATAACCAGTCCACTCAGCCCCTGTGTCCCACTATAACCAGTCCACTCAGCCCCTGTGTCCCACTATAACCAGTCCACTCAGCCTCTGTGTCCCACTATAACCAGTCCACTCAGCCCCTGTGTCCCACTAAAACCAGTCCACTCAGCCTCTGTGTCCCACTATAACCAGTCCACTCAGCCTCTGTGTCCCACTATAACCAGTCCACTCAGCCCCTGTGTCCCACTATAACCAGTCCACACAGCCTCTGTGTCCCACTATAACCAGTCCACTCAGCCTCTGTGTCCCACTACTGGAGGATATACCCTGAGCAATTTATCTAAATTGATCTATTTTGATTTTCGTCAAATATGACAAAACAATGTGTATGGAATTAGAATCTCATCAGCCACCTTTAAGGCAACCTTTGTACCTATGTAGAGGAACAATGATGCTAACCATAACCATAACCCATAATGACATCATCCTTAATTTCATTTAATTCTTGTGCATTTTTATCTTGTTCACTAACTGCTAGGCCCAGTCAGAGTGCGACTGCCACAGACAACTGATTGAAAAACTCCAGTATTCTGTGAGTACAGAGAGATTTACCTGGCAGCGATAGGATTAATCAACATTGTGTGAAATCTTTTGGCAAGGGCTTGAAAGTAAGTCAAAGACAGTCAATTATATGTACTTTAAGTAAAAGTAAATAGATGTTTAAAAATAATGTGGCATCAGTGCACTGCACATGGCATGCTCTTGTTCATCACTGCTACTAGAGATGGGACAATGTCAGTATTTTGCAAGGTGAAACTAAGTCCCTAGTCTTGGCTCAAGTCAAGATAGTTTAAGTTCTGAGTCAAGAGCGTTAAGTCAGAGTCTAATCCCAGGTCAAGACAGGTAATTCCCGAATCATGCCCCAGGTCAAGTCAGTTCCATTCAAGTCCTCAGCTTTGTGATCCGAGCCCAAAACAAGTCAAGTATAGTACACTATAGTAAATTAAATATATATGAATTACTTTAAAATAAACATTATACAATTTGAAATGAACATTATCAGGTGTGTCTTGGTATGTTATTCCTGTCACTAGGGTTTGGGCTTGATAGCTTTATGTCTTTAACTTTCATGTCTCTAATCACATTTTCTTGGATTCAATGTTCAACATTTGCAACAAAAATAACTACTTAGATAAATACAAATTCCTATGAGATTGAGTTTGTTGGTGGAGAGAAGAAAACCCCAAAAAGTATCACCTGTAGCTACGACCCGGAAATGAGATTGGCATAAGCCATAGATAGATATAGAAATATGGATTAAAAATGTATCTAACAATAGTAGACCAACTATTTTAAACCTACGTGATCCAAAACTATTAAAATGATAAGCTTAAATAAATATTTATCATATATTCATTAATCTGATTATAATCTGAATTAAAGTTGTTACAAGTGATTGACAGCTGTTGTTTTGATTCAATTGACATTGTCTTTCTCTTTTCCTTGTATATAACACACCTATATCAACACACTTTGGCCTTGGAGAGGATAACAAGTCATTCCAAGTCAAAAGGCTAAAGTCTAAGTGAAGTTAAAGTCAAAGTGGATTTGCAGGTCTTTTTTTGATTTGTCAAATTGATTCACATGACTTGGATTTGACTCTATTTAGACTTAGTTCACACCTCTCCTTTATACTAAAGACCTGGCTGCAGCCCTAACTCAAATCAGTTTCGTTTGTATTTCAGTCTTTCAGTGATTAGTCTCATTAAATGAATGCCATATGACAAGTTGATTTGTAAGGATTAGCCACTTTTTACTGTTGCATAAAAATCAAAAACGCATGTGGCAGCTTTAAGCTGGGCCAATGAAAGCAACAGTAGATGAAGAAGAACAGCCCAGGGAAGTGCTCATGATGACAGACCAAAGTGTATAAAAATTAGGATGGACTAAGATGTCTCTTTTTTATTAGTATTTATGTCAGGGTGTCAGACGGTGTAATTAAAAGGTGTGAAGGGGAAAGAGGTTGTGAAAACCAGTTAAACTTTTTTTCACAAACTCAAATAGCTCCCACGGGAATATATGGCACTAACTCTCTTGAACCCCCATTCACATAAATACCATACATGTGATCGATATCAGAGAATGATCGGGAGCTGTCTGTCCACGGTTCCGTTCTCTCAGGCATGGAATGCGCTCCTGCTCTCACATCAGAGCCATGAGCCGGATCAGAGCTGTATATTGTGTTACTGTTTTCATTTCTACCGTGAGGATTTCTCCGCTTGGTAAAAATTCACCGCCCAAAGCTCTTGTATCCACAATACAACACCTGGAAAAAGAAACTCTCCATTAATCTCCGTAGCCCCTAAGAATCTGTGGTTTTAAGCACTCCCGTTTCCAAACCACATGTGAGGCGGCACAGCGGCTGGTCGGCAGAGCCTTTGTTTTAGAATAACTCTGGGTTATTTTCAGGTCATTGTGGGCGAGTGGTTTCTTAATTGAATTTCTAAGCGTTTTGTTTAATATGCCACCGTTAAAGGGCTCTAAAAATAGCCCAGTGGATGTAATGACCTAATCTTTTCCGGAGTTTTGGAGAGATAGATAATCCTAGATGGTCTTTATCTCTCCGACTAACAGCTGATGAATGAATTATTACGGAGGACCACAGATTAGATCACTGTCAGTGTTGTTCTTAATTTAACAGTGCTAAATCATGTGGTACTGCACTGATTAAAGATACCTCTAAGGATATATAGTCCACATGATAAACTGTATATATTTCTTTTTTCCTGTCTCCCTCTGTGTGTGTGTTACTGTATCCACATTAATTCCAGGGAAGCTTTTAAAGCTTTTATAACAAATACGGCTGGTATCTTTGTTATCTGTGGTGACAGATGATAAAGGGCACTCCTTTAATTGCCTGCCTTTGTGAAGACTCTTACAATAATGAAAACTTTGAATGGAAGAATCTGAAGTAAGACCTTTAATTCCCTCTATATTACATTTGTCCTTGCTCATATCCACAGCGCATATGAGCGACAATCACGGAAAGTTTAATAGCCGCCCAGCTAAGTTTTTGTTTCCAGTGGACAGTAGCTTCAAATCTCAAAATCCCTTTCATATTAATAAATCCATGAAATCATAATAACAACTATTCCCTCTCCCAGAAACTGTCCAAATGTGTCAGCCAATGAGATTACACAATGTCATTTCTCCTGCTGCCTAAATATGGAGACCCAATGTATTTATTACATAATTAATCACGTTAATAAATTGTGTGCAATATACAAATGCTCCAGTAATTTGTAAATTTTGCGAATTGTTAAAACTCAACTCATTACTATGAACTGTTATTTCATCATTTATTGATTTTTGTTGCTTTACAGTGCACAGACACTAACTCTTAAATTTGATTTATCTTAACAAAGCTTACGTTATCTAATAAACTGGATTACTATCTAGGCCATCTTGTGAGCTTGGATCATTAGCCAGCAAGTGAAAAGCTAGTGTTAGCTAGCTCCTGTTGGCCAGAGCAACCACAGAGAAAGAATCTGTCTTTTTGCTCTTCACATAGTTGTCTTCCTCTGGGGAACATCTTTAGAATACTTTTGAGGTATCGCTGCATTAACCAGCTAGCTGCTGCTGTAGCTTCCTGTACATGCTACGTAGCTTATTAAGCTAAATAAAAAGAGGTCAGTTGCCACGTGTGTAGGCCAGCCTATCAGCAGCTTCCTTTTTGGTTGATTCAGAGTTACTTGGTTGCTATAGCTAACAGGGGATGAATGGTTCAATTTGGTAGCAGTTGTTGAGTTTGCTTGCCTAAACTTATCTTGCAGTGGTTCTATGAACACAACACTGAGATAATAAGTGCATTTGACTTCATGCGGCACAGCACAGCGCTGACTTAAAGTGATGCACGCTGGACTTAAAATAAGGTATATATATATATATATATATATATATATATATATAGTCGCTGAGTCCGGCGTCCGTAGTTGCTTTTCTCCGGCTGCACAAAACTGGAACCACCTTTTGACTGATCAGTCATTGTTCTGAGCTCACATTAAGCTCACGCAGGTGAAATGTGTCTGACTTGACGGGGGGATTTTTATACCCCGTCGCCTGCAGCTCACGTTTGACTATAAAGTCGGCAAATGTCAGCCACAGTCTTCTCAAACACACCTATTATCACATTTTAAGTTGATGTTGACGGACCGTTAACAATCGTCTAATTATACATCCAGCCGACAGGGAGCAATATTAGCATTCATCAGGAGTTGTTCTTCTGGCTTCCTGATGAATGTAGTCCAATATTCCTATCTTTACCGACTGAGGGAAATATCTGGTGCTTTAGCTAAATGCTCCACTATGTTCAACAGCTAATCGCTAACGTCTGTCTGATGTTTGATGTTTCAGCTACGAGACGCTATGAGTGGCGAGAGTGAACCAAAACAATTTACTGAAAGTCGCTATAAAGGACCATAGAGCATAAGGAAACTGCAGAGTCAGGTGGAACATCTCTGTGGGTTCATTACTACATGTGATGCAATGTTAACATTGAGATACTGATTAAAGGCACTTTTAGTGAGGCAGGGTGCATGTGACTAACAGCACCACGGTCATGGAAAGTCACATTTTGAAATAAAATGTGATATGAAATGAAAGTGTCATTTGGAAAAATGCCACTATGAAGTAAAACAGACTTGAACTCTTAATTAACTTAAAATTAACTCCAATTGTGAAAATAGGAATGATGAAGTATGATGTGTCGAGTTTTAATAATATCCCTTTTAAAGTGTAAAGTGTGTATAGAAATGAATGATCAGTTTGTCATGGAGGATCACAGACACACACAGGGATGTGTTCTCAATGGTGACCTCATATTCTTAATTACTTGTCAGTGATCGAGGGCAGGAGCCGCACACACACTCACTTACAGATTTATCAACATAAAAGCTAACACGACCACCATTTAGTTCACTGGAAGAGCCCGTGACTAAGAGTAGCTTGCACTCCACACAAGGGCCTGCCATCTCTCTGCACTACAACAGCCGTGGCCTGTATTTATGTTAGCTGCAAAGCAATTTTAACTGTACATTCCAGATAGGTTAACAGCACTTGGCCCAGGCAGGCAAATATTTCAAAGCTTACAACAAAAAAACAAAACAAAAAAATCAGCAATCAATGTCCAGTCAACAGAACACTTGGCATGAGAAGGTGCGTAGAATTTTTCAACAAAGGTAACAAAGATTTATTTATGTGTCTGAGCTCACAGAACCCTGGTATACCTTTCAATAAGTTTTACTGTAGTATAACGAAATATGAAACCAATTACAAACTTGGGTCGGCACTACAAACAGTCCCTGGGTTTATATTTTCTTTAACCTTCCTATTGAACACACATATTTATTTCATGCCCTCCCGTTTGGTTTTTCATCACGTCACACAGGCTGGTTCGATAAATAATAAATCTGTTTACTGCCCATGTGCACTGAGGTAATATTTGCCCTCAGAAATGTTCTATCCATCAACTGATTCCCGTCTCCGGGGCCTGTTGCTCTCGGCTTTGCTCAGATGATGAATGAACATGTGAGTAATTTCATGGATGAATTAGGAGCTAAAAACAACAGCAGGAAAAATGCATCGGTACACATTCCACCTGTTGTCCAATGCAAAAAAAAACTCAGGTTTTTGTTATGTGTTGATGTTTAATGCTGATCGTGGCTATGATAGAACCCCTGGCAGGTCTGCAGAAAATGCTTTTGATAATGAGGATAGAAAGGTAAACATTTTTGTCTGTCTGTATTTACAGAACAGGCAGTTCTTATCATGTCTAGAGTAATATCTGTTCATTACGTCCATTTAAAATCTTTTTTTCTACTGAACTGAAAGTTCAAATTATAACCACAGGCATGGAGTTAAAGCTATTGCACAATGCATGATTGTCTATAATCAGAAAGCTAAGTTAATTTCCCCTGATGAAAATGGATCAGTCAGTTTAGGGGCACAGCGCTACACAAACAAGTGAGCTGCGCAGAGCCGATGTTAAACTGCATGAGATGATGAAGTGTTGGGCTGATCATGTCTATCAGCATCACTGACTAATCTCCTCCAGATGAGAGTAATCTCCCAAACTCCGGTCACCATCAAATCAGTGTGGAATCCACTCAGCTCGCAGGGGAAAGGTGCTGCATGAAAAGCCAGACTGGAACAATACGAGTTGTTTTTACTGCAGGTGTTAGAGAGTCCTGAGCTGCCAAACAACCTTCTTGCCCACTCAGACTTCTCCTTCACTCTTATTTGACTAAATAAAAAGAACGTTGCCCAGATTTGTATCAGGTAAATCTGTGTTTTCATGTTAAACCCAGTGAAGAATAACAGTGGTGTTGGGCCACCTTCAACTGAGTAATCGGAACGCTACCCAGTCCACATCTCTGATGTGAGGCCAATGTCTGATTGCTCGTTTACTGCGACTAGTTCATTAAAGACATTTTAGACCAAAAGGCAATCACCACTTAGTTAATTTCTTCTCTGCCTCTCTATTGTTGCCTGTTCCTGTGATTGTAAACAAAGATGAGTTTTACTGGAAATTATTTTCAAATGAATTTTTCATGGTGTCTAAAACAGGACACGAAATTGGTAATAACCAAAGGTGAAAAAACAAAAGTCTTTGAGGAATACGGCCCATTCCAAAAGGAGCAGACCTTGTGTTAGTGTAAATGGGCAGCAGTGCTCTCGTAGCACCTCAAATGGCAAAATTGTGTTACTGATGCCATCATGTGGACTATTATAAGGCTCTAGGAATCTTATTGTGAAGAGACGTGTTGTCATTATTACTGGTTCCCACATACAAAAGTATATTAACAAAACAGAAACAAAACTGAGCTAAATATGTATGTCTAGCCCTTTGCATCTCACAGTCTTTTGGCTCTCTTGGAGGCAGCTTAATTTAAAGTTACAACACTGTGACTACTGAAATAGGGATCATTCATTTGAAGCACCACAGAAGAAAATATCACTGAGATGAGATACCAGCTCTCAGTGTTAACTTCTGGCAAAGAACCAAGTCTAAAACTCTTCTGTGCTCAATGTGTCGCAAAGTCCCCTCATCTCTCTTCCACACACACACTCGCAAAGACACGCATTTTGCGAATGCTTTGAATGTTCTGCTCGAGGATGGCAGTAGAGTAGATGATAACAGATGATTTTAGTTTAGCCCTGTTAATTTGCATCTGTGCATTTGTTAGCCACTAAGCAACGAGAAAATACAAGGTGCATGATACAGTGCTGAGGGTGAATGAATAAAAGTACAAAAAAACCACAAATACTTTTTGACTGCAAGTTAATCTTTTAATATGGAGAAGCGATGCCTCCAAGATAATCAACTTGTCCCCGCTGCTATACTCACACTCTAACACACTAACACGTCTAACTGTAATATATCCTTTGCTTTACATTATGGCTGCTTATATGAACCCTCAATTCTCTGCTCACTCTTCTGCTGCCATAGCACTCACCTGAAAGCTATGCTGTCATTTGCTATCATTACGTTTACCTGTGCTGTATACATAGCCTATACATATTATACATTCACGCTTTGCTGACTGGCATAAAGGTTTGAACTTGTATCACTATGTGAAGGATAAATTAGTATTTAGCAGGTTGGTATCACAGGTGTTCGAGTTTCCCGTGTGAAACAATTACACAACATAAGTTTTGGGGGGTTTTTACGCTACATTACGTAAGTTCCCATTCTACATCGTTGCTAACGTTCGCTACGTTTGCTACATAGCGTTAGCTACTAAGTTATGTTACGTAAGTTACCATGCTACATTGTTGCTAACGTTAGCTACATAGTGATAGCTACATTAAAGTTTAAGTAGCTAGCTAGCTAGCTAGCTATCTATGTTAGCATTGACATCCCCCCCAATGTATTTACCTTAACCATCATTAATTAAATATGCATGTCGACTGGTTAACCCTACAGCTGCGCAGATCACGGCCAATCTGCTAGCGGATAGGGTTAACCTCCTTTGTGTTGCTGAGGTCTATAGGGACTGAACATGCCGTTCCTGCACAATAGTCAATGCAGTCTAAATGGCGTGAAATGACACGCGAAAACCTTAAAATACGTTGCCATGGCACACCGAAATGTCCTTTAAAGTGGCATGCTGTTTATCCAGCATTCCATTTAACTGTGTATTTAACCATTTAAACTAACAAAAATCCATTAAATATTTGCATTGTGGAAATGCTTATTTCGTGAATCCATGTTATAATGTCTGTAAATTCTATTTTACAATTTGCGAGTCTAAATGGAGGTTCAAAGTCCTCTCTACTCTGCCTGCAATACAAATGGGGGGGTGAAATGATTTTGATCTGTTTATCTATGTATGTATTTATGTTCAAATAAAAAAAGGTTAAAATATATTAAAGGGTAACTTGGGTATCCACTTGAACCCTATTTTCCCATGTTTATCCCAATTTTCCCAAGTATTGAGTCGGCAGCAGCAAAACAGGGCTGCAACGTAATCCTTGCGGGCTCTTCCACCCCACCAAAGTACGTCCACTAAAGTGCTTATTTTTTTGCCACCGACAGGTGCAGATTGTTATTATAAGTGTATGACAAAATTGTAGAGGATCCCTACAGAGATATATATATATTTTTTAAAGATTAAGATTCTTTTTGTTTAACCAGAAACTTTATCACTCTCGTCAAAGCAACCAGACTCCACTGATAAAAATAGTATCAAAAATCATTATCAGTGTTAGGGACTGTAAGAAATGATTACCCGGAAGGAAATGTCAAAAAAGGGAAAGTGTTTTTTGGTTTTTCATTTTGCTGAAGGGCGAGTAGTCTGAGCTTTTTGATAGAGGCAGGAGTTTTATTTTTTTCTCAGGCCTGATTCATATTTTGTCTTTCCCTTTGCCACATTATTGTATTTTAATGCAAAAATGGGAGGAGCCTTGATCTTGACTTTTATTAAAATTAATTTTGTACGATATCTCATTTAAACATCGGAATTTTTACATCAAACTTATGCTTTAATGACTTAATACCGGCCTGAAAATGCTGTATCAGTAGGGCTGTAGTAGACATGATGACCCTTTCTTGTCTTAATGAACTTAAGGTTTGAACGGGATACTGTGTTTCTACTGTATTCCTAACCAGTAAATGAGGAACAGGTCACAGTCTGGTCTCCTCTGTTGTTTTGTTTCTCTTGATTCTGACGTCTACATGCTGATTTGAAGAATAAGGTGACTAAATGAATGGCTAAATTTGAGGAGATTCCAGTTTATGTTCATCTGCCTCTTCAATTACTCTCACTCCCCCACCACACATGACATCATGGAAAACTTTGTAATGTCTAGGAGTGCAGAGGGAAACGCTGCGTTGCTCTCCCTATTCTGAGAGTCCGCGGGGATACATCTGTCTAAAAATACCGATTTAAATCACAGGATTCCTCGGATGCTTTCACCTTCAGCCCTGTGATGCGAGCGGCATTTAAGCCAGGTTGATTTGGGCTGTGAAGCTGAAAAGCAGAGATATTTCAGAATGGATTAATCATCAGATGGACTCAATAAAATGTTCAAACAACCTTGTTTTATCTGGCCCGGGGACTTTCTTGGCAAAGATGTATGACTTGCATACTTACCTATTTACCTGCTGTATGTTTGTTGGCTGAAATATGACTTGTGATTTGGTTTTAAATCACTCTTGATGCAATTTTCTAAAGATAATAAAACAATAATGTCCGTATAAATTGAGGTGGGCTTGTTTGTGTGTTTTATAGTTGATTAAGACAACTTCATCAATCATTTGAAGGCTACCATTACTGTCCATGAAACTGAATGCCCAAGACATCAACAAGTCCTTGTGTATGCAGCTAGCTGGATAATGACTGCGGCATTTGAAGGTGAACAGCAAACATGAAACATTTCCCTTTCCTTAGAGAGACCAATGGAAAAATGTTGCTAAAATTAGGACTTCCAATTATAACATGCAAATTAATGAGAAATCACCACAAGCAGATGGCACACTTATACAATAGAATAAGGTATACAATACAATGTAATTATGACAATAAAACAAATATATAAAGGTACTTATTACGCAATAAATGTTTACTCCTGCATTCTTTGCACCACCTACTATACTATCTGTAACAGTTTGACCTGTTTATAGACATACTACTATGCCTATACTGTGCGTATCTATTTTTTCATACCTACTTCTCTGTACATAATACCTACACTTTTTTGTTGGCTTATCTCTGTTTTTTGTTGTCTTTGTATCTTCCTGAACACTGTTTATGGCACTGTGTTTACATTCAGACATACCGCACGGACACTTTTCTTTGTGAAAAGTATCAATCCAAGTTTGAGATACTATAAGCAAAATCAGTATATTCAAACAAACATTTCTAATTGTTCCCACAGCACAGGAAACAGTAAAGATGCTAATTAGTTATGACATTAAAGCACCGAAATGTATGAAATGTTTGACAAAAAAACCCTCTTTTTCACTGTTTCCATTGGAATGGAATACAGAGGATTGAAAAAAAGTAATGAAGTAAGATTAATCAATGAACTTGCTTTGCTGGAAGTTTAAAATCAAAATGAATAATTTTGTGTCTAAAATTAGATCTGCTCTAGGAGAGATTTATGACAGCTCAGAAAAAACATCATACATTTATTTGATGTGTGTGTGTGCAGTTTGATCGGAAATTGATTGACCATGTCTGGCAACAACAAGACCCACTACTACCACCAGATTTTGTTTCCAGCATTGCTAAACACACTACAAACCACTGAGAGGAGCACAGACAAAAACACAAATCGAATTTCTCTCAAGCCAAACGACTAAAGCTCTTCTAAATTTGGCAAAAATATTTATTCGATCACGTTGGACGCCATTGCTAAGAGCAAGAACCTTTATAGGAACTCCTGCCCAGCTGTGGTACATATGTAGCTTTCTGTAGCCACACTGTCATGGTGGCTAATCATGAGTACTCATATGATCAGCACTCAGACGAATGTTGGGACCTAATGGTGGGTTTGTTTCTCTATAATTATTATTATTTTATTTTAAAAAAAACAGCAATATTATACAGGGTAAAATCTTCAAAGATTAAAACCTCTGAAAGATAATAATATTAACTGGCTGACATCACAGCCACATTTGAAGGACAGGTCCCTTTGTTTCAAGATAAAAATTAAAATAAGTATCATCTGAGCTTACCATTCTGACCCTCTGTTGATGACAGCTGCTTCTTCAGTACATGGTTTGTCTTCTCCATCAGCTGCCCAGCATCTCCATGACCCTGTGCAGCTCTTTGCAGGTGTCCAGGACACTGTCTATCCTCTGGACCATTGACCAGGACCTTCACAGCATTCATGGCCCACACTTCACTCCCCGGTAGATGACATCTCTTCTTGGGTCACCTCAACTCCCCTTTCAAAGAGAATAAGACACAACGAAGGCACATCACAGTGAGGGCACTTGACTCTGACTACTACCTCAGTCAGCTGTAACAGTTTGAGAGCCAACATTAATTGAGTTTGAACTTGCACGAAAGACACAGCAAACAGTCATTTAAATGTTTGCATTTGAAAAATCCTCCGCCGGGGCCGCGAGCTGGAGAACAGCCATGTTAGTGTTTGCAGAATACAACACAAGTTCCAGATTTTGTATTGTTTCTTTTCAGAGGTCCATCTCAGCTCAGGCAGACGGCCGAGCGCGTGCCTGCTTGTTTACAGAGCTTTAAGCCCGCTTTCAACCTCACGGATGCGTCCCTACATCAGCCGCCACTATCCTCCGCCGCTGCCAACTTATCAATTTACACAATTTACAAAGAGCAGACCTTCCTACCTCCTGAACAAACATTAAACACATCTACTCTGTGGATTCAGTAGCTTAGAGAGCCCCCACAAGGTGTCGATGTGAAAAATGAGCCTCTTACTCAGATCCCAGACAAGGCAAGTCTGCTGTGCGGCCTGTCTACGATCCATACACTACATCACGTCCTGAGCCCTGCACCATAGGGCACCACAAACATACATTTCTGTTTTCTTTAATAAGCTCTGTTTGGAGAACAGCCCATATGCTTACAAGACAATAAAACTATCATAAATGTATGTAATGCCCAATAAAAATAGCACGTTTTCCCATAGGCTCCTTCAGTAGGTTAGGATATTATCAAGGTTAGTTTTACTACAGAATCTTTGCAACAAGAAAAATAGTATTTGGGGATCGAATAGCATACTTACAGCATATAGAAATGGGCTGAGGGCGTCTAAGGACAACTAAAATCCCAGAAAAGCTGTTACCAATGCAAAGAAAATAAGAATCAAAACTTAAAAAAGTCACTTCGTATTTACTTCAGCCAAAAGTACAAGAGGCTTTTCAGTTACATCACAGATCTACAAACCACTGATGTGTATGGGCTGCATAAAAGCTAGCCTGTTTAGGAGCCAGAAAATGAGAGCAAAAACCATGTTGTAAGCCTGTCTCCTCTAAATAACATTCATATGCATGATTTGGAATAACAATTTACCTCAACCAAGTGGTTTTAGTTGCCTGAACTTTGTCAAACCTTAATCATGGCTTCACAAGTGGATAATACACAGAAAACAAGAAAAACATTTACTTTGAACATTTTGCAGACATGTTCACTATCAACATTTTGCTGCTCTGCAAACAAACATGGTATTGAATATTATGTTTCCTCCAGCTGCATAGAATTTTGTAGAAAAATAGTTGTTGCTGTTCAGAATATTTACATGATATTACAGCACATAGCTGTGGCTTGACAGAAGCTCAATTCCCTTTTGTGAGAACCTTACTGAACAGCAGGCAAAGCAACTGGTGATGTTCAAATCTGACTAGTAGCCTCTAAAAATGTTCTGTTATACTTAAAGTTGCATTGTTTACATTCATGTTTACCAGCACTCAGTAGGCAGAACACAAAATGCACAACACAAAATGGGGACCCACTCCATGGCGCTTGACAAAAGATGGTGCCTGACAAAACGCTAATGTAAAAATCCCTCCTGGTTCTCTAACAGCAGCCACCAGCCAACAGATTTCAGGATTGCAACTCCAAAGTCGTCTTCT
Source organism: Micropterus dolomieu (assembly GCF_021292245.1). Taxonomy (NCBI): domain Eukaryota; kingdom Metazoa; phylum Chordata; class Actinopteri; order Centrarchiformes; family Centrarchidae; genus Micropterus; species Micropterus dolomieu. Next base: position 4,676,829 of record NC_060163.1, on the reverse strand, counting down.
TTACAGGTTCTCAGCTGGCTTGCTAATGTCCGCCACAGAGAAGTGGACATTCAGCAGTCAGTAAGTTTGCTCAGAGTTGAAATGTGGGTGAACGCCACAGCTGAAGTTGGGACTTCTGAAGAGCTGTGTGCGGTCACCGAGGTTAAGTAGCTTTTTATACCACAGTGCCTGTTTTCTATTTCTACACTTTGAATACAAAAGATGTGACGTGTAGGTGTGGAGGTTTCAGAAGCATCTCTGACACAGCTGAGCTGTGTAACCAAGGTAATGTAAGGCATTACTTTGGCTGCTGAGTAAATTTGTAATGTAATTACTTTTTCATGGAGTAAAGTGTAATGAGAAGTTGATTAAAGTGTTGTCCATCACTGGTCATGACATTACAGCCTTTGGTATCTTGTTGTGACCCGTTTTGCCTGTTATCCATTACAAAAGAGACACCTGAAAAGGTATAAAGACAATTTCCTGAGCATCACACGCATTCCCAATGACTGTGAATTATCACACTTTGAATAATTAGCTCCAGTATATTGTGAAAGCCACCAAGATCCTTTTCAAAACATAATTTCCTCTCATTCATGGAAAAGATGTTAAAGCTGAGCCAGGCTCAGACTAACACCCATGCAATATGGGCATGGAAGTTTATCTGAGATAACCATTTTCACTGAACGCATTGGGTGTGCAGTTTTTGTTGGATTGAATTGACCACCATGTATTTCTTGTCAGTGTGTTACTGTACATACTGTACTGCAAATGGATACCATTAATGTCCACTATAAAAAGTCAATGCATATATAAAAGGTATCAGACAAGTACCTCAGCCAGTAAACCTCAGCCAAATTGATTGTTACTTCCTCGTCCTATCTTCATCCTGGCTCCACTTGCTTCCCGGCTCGCCAAAATGTTACGGCCCAAAAGCAATCTAAATCTGGTGACTCATGATGAATGATGGCCGGGAATCTGCCAAATTGGGCTGATTCCACCGGCCAAGAACTAGCTTGAGTGTTGTTAACTTTAGGTGATTTTCAGTCCACCAAAAAATCCAGCTGAATGTGGCAGCCACATGGAGGCCAAAGGCGGCCCAGACCCAGCAGGCTAGCTGGGTATCTGCCCACATTCGTGATGTTTTTCTTCATTAATTGCCAAGATTGTGCTAAATCCAATTCTAGGATTAAAAACTTGTGTCTATATCTATGTGTGACTCCCAGTCCTTGGTCAAAACCAGTAGAGAAGTCAGCTACAGTATGTCTGTTCAAATGTGTCCATAAAGTCTAGCACACTGGACATGGCTGCCTGAGTTATGACCACAGACTGTACAACAAAAAGGTTATCGCCTGAAAGCCTTCAGTTATCTTACTGACCTTTACCCCTCACAGGACATGAATTTGAACAAAATGTATTTTTGTGGCAAGTTCTGTTGTAAACAAACTCAGAAAGGGCAGTTTTCTGGGATTCGACTCGCCTCTTCTGGGAAACAATGCTGAAGACACTGCGTCTACTCATGCCATATCTTGACACACAGATAGTGTGGTTGAAGAAACAAAAAGGAGTTGCATGCTATACTGTACATAAACATCAGCCGGGGCAAACAATAACAAACCCGTGCATTTACCTCAGAAACAAGACAACAGTTACAGTAAATCATAGTCTGTTAAAAGCATGGAGCATCAGGAGGAACCTTTTTAATGAAGCCTTAACTGATGGGCTTGGCTTAAAAGCCCACCCAGAGCCCACCCAGAGACAGATAGGGCCCACTCTGACAATTTATACCACAGTGACAACCCCCACTGGGAGTCGGTGGAGACAGGCAGAGGAAAACAAAGACACAGAGACGACAACAATAAAGTTCATACTATGATTTATCAGCGTTATCAATTTCAGTTATCGGTGAACCTGCTGGTTTTAGAATTTACTGAAGAAAAAATGCCCATTTTCTGACAGGCATGAAGGGAAACGTGTGGATGGAAAAAAAGAAAAACAAGGCTGTCTTCAAAAGAACCAGGTTGTAGAGCGATGCTATCGGAGGCAGTGTTGAGTGAATGGTGGCCTGTATCTCTGTGTCAACACAATACGAGCCAAGACACGTGGCACTTGGAGCTCCATCAAGATGAGCAGATAGGTTTTTTCCACTTAACAGTTGTCCTCTTATCGATTGCCTAGGCCGGGCCAAATCCTCGTCGTATTATCTGCCCTTCTCCCTAATGACTCACAGATTAAGGAGTGACTGGAAGGGCAGACAGTCACTTTCCTCTGGATGTTTACAACATCTCCTATATTATCTGCATGGTCGGATGTTAATCTTTATTACCTGGCAGTGTCTAAGTTATTGGTCACAGAGCTTGCTTGTGTGATGTCACACTTCAAGATGGCAGATGTTGTCAGTGGTGTAGTGGTGTGAGATAAAAATATGTGTGGTGAGACACTGTCATTTTTCAATTATTATAAATCCTTTAGTGTTGAACACTGTTTTTATTTTCATTTAATTTCATTAATTTTTTTGCAAGGAATCAGCATCAGTCTTCAACTTGTGTACATATTTTTTAAATTGTAAAAAACAAAAAATAGTGAAGTTTTGTTAATTTTTTCTACGGCACCACCCATATTTTCCAGGGGCATGAATTTTTATTAACCACTGACAATGTTGGTACTGGTATTTTTATGTATGTGCAAATGGGAGGGGCTATTTCGAGTGCCCCTTGTTCTGGAATTAACAATGTTGGAGCATGGGACTATGTTAGAAAATATCTTCATATATACATAAAAACTTCAGGGGGAAAGTTGATTCCAAGATGTATTTCAGCAAGAAACATTCGCTTACCAAGCTTCAAATATTTTTGTGTTCAATGCTAACAGCAATCTGAAGCTAAAGATGACAATATTTTGGATGAATTGTTCAAATATGCTGACGTGTTTTGTTTTACAACGGCAACGAGAAGCTACCGATGACTTATCAGAAGCTGGTATAACTAACAAGCTAGTTTGCCACTTTGAGGCATATATATTTGGAAAGTTGGGACATATCCACTTTCTAAGTGGAGGGCAAACTTAACAGTGTGATGGACCCCCCCCCCCCCCCCCCCCCCCCCCCAAAAAAGCTAAATTCAACGAAGGGAGTGACGTCTTAAATTGCTAACAATACCAACACCATGTGGGCCTGTTGAAAAACAGGAAAAAAACATGTATCAATGTTCATAAGCCACAGAGGGCTATAATGTGCTCCAGCCAGTAGTGAAAAACAGAAGTTAAGTTGAACTTTTAAGTGCTGCTGAATTACAGATGAAAACAAGACAAAAAGTGGTCCCAGTGGCGCCAGAAAGCACAGAGGTTATCTCATCTCATTCATTTGACAATGACATAGGAAAAATATACAGCAATTCCTTTTAAATTATATGAAAACCAAAGGCAGGCTGCTGGTTACAAGTAGTCTACCTCCTATTATAGTATGCCTATGCACTAATAATGTCATTACACAATCTCTCGTGGCTCGAGCAGCTTTACTGTAATCGAGCGTTTATTTTATTTAACTTGGACTAAAAGCAGAGATTGCAGTATTTCATGGTGAATTATAATGCCCTTTCTGTTTCTAGGTTTTTATATTTTGAGCCAAGGATTCACACATTTAGCCTTCCCTGAATCTGTTCATCGGTCCTGTACGTCCCTCATTGATAAATTATTCATTCGAGCGGTCACATCTGGTATGTTTTCCTTGCTTTTGTCTCTTTCATGCTCCTCTCACACTCTCCGGGGCTTGCAGGCGACCACCAGCTGAGCTGAAGGCGAGCCAAATTTACAGGAGGCTTTCGTGGCCTGTAATATTTATGTTGGGGTTAGTCCAGGATTTCCAACTGATGATTGTGAATTTATGTTGCAATCAATATGGGGGATCCTCCAGCTGAGCTCATTATGATAATTCCTTCTTGAGCCCTGCTTAACAACATTTGTTTTACACATTGTGATGGGAGCACCATAATTGGCCGTTTCCAGCTTTGCTAAAGTGCTGTTATAATACAGGTCCACTTGTTTATGACCAAAAGTTTAACTGACCAACACTCTTTAGTGGAATGCTTTTATCTTAAAGGCTTTTCTCCAAGACTGAACTCTTCCTAACACCATCACCAAGCCAAGTGGTAATCTCCAATAATTTCAGCATCCAATACTGTACAGTGCATCCTCATGTCTCATGCTGCTTTAATCCAGCAGCATGATAATACTTAGCAGAGTGGAATGTGAGCCTGTATCTGTGATGGGTGACAAACTGTATTTGAACAAGACAATGTGCCTCTCAACAGGCCAGCGGTATGCTTTTATCCTCCTGTGAATGTAGCAAAAATTGGAATAAGCAGCCAATATTTTCAGTCTATGGTTTGTGTAATGCTCTGCTCTAACCTGAGCCTTTACTCACACTGCTGTTGAAACAGGTGGTGTCTCTGGATTTGTTTGAAACTAAATAGACTTGCGAATAGTGAAAAGGAATCAACTCCATGTACATGGCGCTTCACTTTAGACAAGTTGTTATTAAATGATTTTTTAACAGAGGATTTGGCAAGATTTAGAACTTTTGCCATTCTATAATAAACAATGGCATGGCCATAATGAAAATATTTACTTAATTCTCTAAAGTGACTTATGGCAACTTTGGCCACTAAACAGAGTGTCATGAGTGTTATGGCGTCAGGTGCCACAGTCTGTATAAATACTGCCTGTACACTTGTTTATAGGAAAACCCCCATCTGGCTTCAGCCAACACAGTCAGACACACTGGTGACCCCTAGGATTTTTCGAACGGAAAATATAACAGGACTGTTTGCTAAGGGGGGGGATAGCTGTACGGCAGTCAACTGTCAAGTGACAGACAAGACAACGTTGTAAAAGACTGCAGGCTCCACAGCCCTGAGCCCAGCCCTTTCTCAACCTGTAAACACAGAGCCTGGCTTTTGAAGAAGTCTCCAAAAAAGTCCAGTGGCCTTTTTTCATCTCCCATTTACGGGATTTATAAATGATGACAGTGTTATAGTGCTGTGCAATCTTAAAAGTTCAAGTAGGTAATAAATGAAAGAATCTGCGAAAATATCTACAGAAAGAACACACCCATGACAGGGAAGTAAAAAAATAAAACTCAGCAGCTCAGCAGTCCTTAAGAATGTAAACAAAACAATAAGATACGAAGATAAAATGACGTATGCTATCGCTGCACCTTCTCAGCCCCAGATCATTCTTGGATTTATGATAGGACCTGGGATTATTAAGCTTATTCATTTGAAACTGTCTTAAACAAGCCTAACATTTTTTGTTACTTTTACCTATTTTATGACCAATGTGGTTTAGTCTAGAAGGCTCCTAAAAGCAGCGGGTGACAGTTGATGCATACACAGAGCTGCTGTAACTTATGGCAGATAGAGCGTTGGAGAAAGTTGAAAGGTCAGATGTTTCAAATAAACAAGGGGAGGCTACAATAACTGTTTTTGCTACACATTGTAAAAGAACGGCGACATGAAAGAGGAGTTTGGTGTGATGTCTGTGCCACACAGGGGTTTCCATACGGCAGCACAACAGTACCAATACAATATATAATTGTTTTTAATCTGGAAATATATCTGTGTTTATATTGTCAATTATAATGTCAAAAAAACTGGTTAAAACATTAATTACACAAACGTCTGTGAAGTCATTCTTATTTTAAAAATAACATATACTTGACCAGGAGCTCATTTGTTTTTTCTCCTTACTTTATCTTTTTATAGCAAAGGCCCTGGTTTACTGTGACACAAAAGCTTTGAGATTCATGGAAACATAAAATCCTGGTGATCATCATATTAAACTGTGTCAAAAAATCGAAGTATTTTTGATGGAAATCAGGAAAAACTGAACACCACGCAACTTTACGTTTACATTTATGATCCGCTGTTGAGACGCTTAGTAAGGTTCATTCGTAATTCCAATGTGTACTTACAATAATGATCTCTTTGCTCCTTCTGAAAGCAGAGGTTGGATACGGTCAATGTTTTGCCAGTCACAGGGAAGTTTTGAGTCTTTGCTATTAAGTTCTGAGTCCAAATCCTAAACTTTGTGTTTTGAGTCCTTAACAAGTCATTAAGCGGTCTCACCAAATGCCATTTTAAGTAGAGTAACAGTTGATACAGTAAATTTAAAGAAATAATAATTTAAATATGCTTAATAACATTTAAAAGAAAACGTCTTGGTTGTTTCTTAACTTAATGTTGTTTATGTCGACTACAGCAGAGTCTTTGCATTCAAATGTGAAAACCCAAGGTACCATCGGTTGTCTGTCTGCTGGTCTGCACTGACTAATGCACCTTAAACAAAGAGGTGACTCGCTGGCTGCACACTTTTTTATGTTTTGTCATGAACGTAATGTTTCATCTTTGGCCTTAAAAAAGGAAATCAATTCATTCCGAGTCAGAAAGTCCCGATTCATTGGTGTTAAAGTCAAAGTCCAGTTACACTTCTTTTTATTTTATTAAGTCCTCAGATTTAAGACTCAAGTCATCTGTGTGATCTGTGTCAGAGTAATGTAATGTAAAAACAAAAGTATTTTTACTAACTGTTTGTATAGTGAGTCAAATGTACTTTGAGCAGTTACCAATACATCAGCTAAATTAAATTTTTTCAGTCTTCAGCCTGAAAGTTAATTCCAAATTCTGAACGTTTTAAGCAGAAAGCCTCCCACGTGACATCTGTAAACTACACACATCATGTCCTCCTGTTGTGTATTTAGGCTGGACTTTGTTTTCTATTGCTTAGGAAGGTTCTTGCATTTAGCTCTCAAGTTTTATGTTGTTTCGTCTCTTTATGTGAAGAACTGTCCAAATCCGATACCACAACACGGCATATCTGCAGGGCTTCGATTTGGTGATGTACATTTCTTTGTTGCAGCGCTACTTTGAGATTTAGACTGATAATTTGTGTTTATTTTTACCGGGGAAAAAAAAATCTTGCTTAGTGTGGCTCCAACACATCTTCCAAACTTCTGTCAAATGGCGGCAGTAAGTGTGTGAATTTAGTGATTAGTATGAGAGGGTAAGTGAGGAGCTGCAGTCAGCCTGACATGTTTCTACTCTTGTCAATGCAGCTGGGCTTCTAGTATTCCCCTCCTTCAAACTGTTTAGCTTGACGGCCTTTATCCACATCAATCACACGAGGAATCGAGCCATGGGTGTTTCATCAACACTTTTCGCAGTGAAAACAGTGGAAGATGTCCCAGACCCACTTACGCACACATTTAACAGAAATTAACTGGTATGGTGTGCAGCGGCTGGGGCTTGCGTCGTGTCTTGTCTGGTTGCACATGCCAAGAGAGATTAAGATATTCCAGAGAAGAGGATCCGTTAATATTTTACAGTTCACCAGATGTGTCCAGAGTGTTATGAAAAACACGCTTTCTATGAATCCATCATCTTTCAATCTTGCCCAGCCCTCAGAACTCACCAAATACTTCAAAGGCTGTGGCACGTGGTGGATGAGGAAATATTACTGCAAAATTAAGAGCCCTAAGCAGATTCCCCTCCATGTCCCTCCCGCCCTGGTGCCAAAGGATGTTCCAGCACCCAGCTGAGCTGCAGAGGAAGGCAACCTGACGAGGCCAGAGGTCTAAATATATCAAATATAAATACTGGAAGTCCCGTGCAGCAAGATACACAAACAGACATGCAGAGACTTAAACGGTCTGTGTTTGAAATGTTTTGTCACAGCTACAGTGCAATTTCTACCTGTGTTCACCCCATGCGTATCAGGCCTCATCCTGCATGTCATCCACTACACATGGTGGGAAGGTATTTACAAGCAATCTATGCACGTGTTGAAACTTTTTATTGCCATCATTAAAAAAATTGCAGGAAGAAGACATTTGATGTAAGGAGTAAGACAAAACAGTGCGTAGAATTCATCACATTCTTTGTCTTTCTCAAACTAAGAGAGTTAAAGATTAAACAACAAGATGAAAAATACAAGGGAATAGATAAAAGTACAGGGAGGAGAAGTGACCATGGCCTTCTCTGAACTGGGCTAAAGCTGATCCAACTCACAGGAACACACAGGACCAATTTAAAGAGCTCTGAGGCTTTTGCAGGAAGTCAAGTTCAAGGTAACAGAGTTATCAGCCGGAAACTGGAACTTGTCATCAATAAAATACGCCGGCCACTAGATACGGTGGTCTGCTGTGTGGACCTTGAGAAATGTGGATGAATCTTTGCTTCGTGTTTAATTATTAATTGCGCGCGGCGTATCATTTCATCGACACAGCCTGACATTGGCAGAGCGTAACGGGTCGCGAGGAGTGTGAACGTAAAAGGCCGCTGTAGTTTGCGGTTCATCAGCAGTTCACAGATTATTCAAGAGGTACAGTTGTACCACGACTCCTGTCTCATAACTTGATCTTCTTTTTTGGAAGACTTTATACTCCACTTTCTACAGAGGAGGGTTAAATAAAAGTGGATGGTGCAACACAGATAAGCTATGAGGCTTTCTCTGTTTTGGAGTCTCCTGCTCTCCGTACAAAGGTCAGTACTGTCAAGACAGCTTGCTATTTGTTAAGAGCGCATATTATACCTCGGCAGAGGTGGCATCGACTTTAATCGATTACCGCTTTAATGCATCATCCAGTGAGCATGTTAGGAAGACAGTAACGATGATGTGCGACCAACGTCTGGCTACGCTCGTGGTGGATCTTTCAGTAGTGACACAAACTTTCTGTCATTTCTGACAATTCTTGTCACAGTTGCGACGCTTAAGAGCTTGTTGTCCAAGCTAAAAAGACTAGTTGAGGGTCTCAGTGGGATAATAGAGGCTGAGTGGGACATTCATATTATGCATTAGAGCTGCAACAATTATTTGAGAAAAAGAACATTCATCTTTCGCCTCCATTGAGTGAAATGGTGATTTGGGGTGTTTTCAGTGGTGTAACTTGGACACTGGGATTGCTTGTCATCATAGATCATAACATTGTTCTGTTTATTCCAGCTTCAGCAATATCTGCTGCCTTTAACCGATCAGATAGAGCTGTGGGAAGACTGTGGAGCGAGACTACAGAGTGGGGATGACAGACAGAGCCAATTAGCTTCTGATCCAAAAAATTATCTTGACCGTGACTCAAAACCGTGACACGATCCAATCCGAGAGTTTTGTAATCCATTGCACCCCAATAGTCATATGTCTCTTGACTGTTGGTCAGATAAAACAAACACTTGAGATGTCTATGGGCTAAACAATTCAGTAATCAGTAGAGTAACTTATAATAATAATAGTTAGTTGTAGCCCTGTTATGCATTGAGATTAACCAAAAGAAAAAGATTCTGGACCTAGAGCAGACAATGGGAGACTTGTGCAGCGCTCACACAAGGCTGATCAAAAACCACTCACAGATGGGTTGTAACCCTCTCTCCAGAAGCGAACAAACATCAAAACCTGTGGAAGCTCTCTCATTTATTTGTATGCGTTTGTGGGCTGCAGCTGCTGTGGTGTTGTGTTTTGATTGCATCTATGCGTTGACTGCCTAAGTGATGTTTTATTCTGCGGTTGATTGCTTAAGAACTCAGGCTATTTGATCTTTATGGATTTAAGCATGTTGTACCTGCAGCGTAATATCTGTGGTCGCCTGTTGCATGCATAGGCTGCAAAGAGCACATCGACAGAAAAGCAATTAATACCTGGTTTGAGCATGAGGACTGTGTGATGTTCTGCTAGTGCCTCCCTGCTGCCGAACAGGCTCCCTGCTGGCATCATGAATAATGGCCTGTGTGTTTAACTTGCCCAATACAAAGAAGCCATGTAATCTAAATACATAAGGTAATATAAATACAAAGGAACCGTATAATCTAACACACCATGGTTATGGTGTGTTCGGACTGTGTATGTGTGACTGTGACATTTTGGCTGTGCCTCCTGCTCCGTCTCTGGTTGGGTAGGCTGGCACTCTCTGTGTTTAAAAAGCTCCCGGAAAGTTTACAGAGAGTGTACTTCTGCTGGGCTTTGTGTGACAAGCTTTAACGCACCATACCCATCAGCAGCAAAACAGCCCCAGACCTCCCTGGAATCCACTCTGCCACTTTCCATTCAAGCATTTCCATGCATTCCCCAGCTTCCTTTAGTGTCCTGTCTCAAAAAACCTCTGTTGACAATTAATACTGGCTTTGTTTGTCAGGCTGCAAGCTAAGAGGCTACCGTGTGTTTACCTCGCTTTTGTCCTGCCGTGTGTCACCATGTACAACAGGCTAAGTTGGAAAACAAGACACAATTTTTGGTGTAACAGTCAAGTCAAATCTCCATTGTAAAAGATGAGTGACCATTGGGAAAAGCTTTGTCTCGCAACTAGCCCTGCTGGTGTTAAGCGGGTGTACTGACCTATTGCCTGTCAACAAACATTAATATTCACAGTATGTCTCTCAATTCGTTGCCAAAAATATTGATAATAGATCAATTGTTGTCATAATAATAATATGTCAATTGTGCAAAATTGCCAGCAGTTGCTGGTTCCAGCATCTCAAATGTATATGACTATGACTGCGTAAATAAGCTATCTGAAGACATTTCCTAGACAGATGAATCGATAAGAAAATCTCCCCTAGTGGCCTGGCCTTGTTTTTTCCCCAATCTCGAGGCAACCAGTGGCTTCATTCTTGTGTGTCATTAAAGACTCAAGAGGGAATCAACGTCATTTTACAACACAAGGTTGCACAATGAAATATAAGTTGTAGCCCCTTCATACTACACAAACAGAGTAGTATACAGACAATACACACAATAAAATAAAATGTAATAAAAAGAAGAAAAAAATTGCTGCTCAAGAAAATAAAGGGAACACAAAATAACACATCCTAGATCTGAATGAATGAAATAATCTCATTAAATACTCCTTTCTTTACATAGTTGAATGTGCTGACAACAAAATCACACAAAAAATATCAATGGAAATCAAATTTATCAACCCATGGAGGTCTGGATTTGTAGTCACACTCAAAATCAAAGTGGAAAACCACACTACAGGCCGATCCAACTTTGATGTAATGTCCTTAAAACAAGTCAAAATGAGGCTCAGTAGTGTGTGTGGCCTCCACGTGCCTGTATGACCTCCCTACAACGCCTGGGCGTGCTCCTGATGAGGTGGCGGATGGTCTCCTGAGGGATCTCCTCCCAGACCTGGACTAAAGCATCCGCCAACTCCTGGACAGTCTGTGGTGCAACGTGGCGTTGGTGGATGGAGTGAGACATGATGTCCCAGATGTGCTCAGTTTGATTCAGGTCTGGGGAACGGGCGGGCCAGTCCATAGCATCAATGCCTTCCTCTTGCAAGAACTGCTGACACAGCCACATGAGGTCTAGCATTGTCTCGCATTAGGAGGAACCCAGGGCCAACCGCACCAGCATATGGTCTCACAAGGGGTCTGAGGATCTCATCTCGGTACCTAATGGCAGTCAGGCTACCTCTGGCGAGCACATGGAGGGCTGTGCGGCCCCCCAAAGAAATGCCACCCCACACCATTACTGACCCACCGCCAAACCGGTCATGCTGGAGGATGTTGCAGGCAGCAGAACGTTCTCCACGGCGTCTCCAGACTCTGTCACGTCTGTCACATGTGCTCAGTGTGAACCTGCTTTCATCTGTGAAGAGCACAGGGCGCCAGTGGCGAATTTGCCAATCTGGGTGTTCTCTGGTAAATGCCAAACATCCAACACGGTGTTGGGCTGTAAGCACAACCCCCACCTGTGGACGTCGGGCCCTCGTACCACCCTCATGGAGTCGGTTTCTGACCTTTTGAGCAGACACATGCACATTTGTGGCCTGCTGGAGGTCATTTTGCAGGGCTCTGGCAGTGCTCCTCCTGCTCCTCCTTGCACAAAGGCGGAGGTAG
>NC_060163.1:4611955-4664868 GCF_021292245.1 Micropterus dolomieu | reverse complement strand
GTGACCAAAACATCAGCCAGGAAGCATAGGAACTGAGAAGTGGTCTGTGGTCACCACCTGCAGAACCACTCCTTTATTGGGGGTGTCTTGCTAATTGCCTATAATTTCCACCTGTTGTCTATTCCATTTGCACAACAGCATGTGAAATTGATTGTCAATCAATTTTTTGAGCAGTGTATATATATATATATATATATATACACAGTCATTTACACATGCAGAGAAGGAAGATGGTCCGCCCTTTGATTGCAATAGCTTGATTGGATGATGTGATGGAGCCAGGCCTCTGAAGATGTGGGCGCTGCAGTTTCTGACTTACAGTTGCTAGGTTAGTCCCATTAGTCCCAGGAGTAGGCTCGGTAATGGTCCAAGCTGAGTTAGCTTAGCTCTAATTCTAGCTCTCTTCCTGGAGCAGTTACTCTTGTTACAATTGGAAATCAGGCTGAGTGGTCATGGTGCTGTGGGCAGTGATCACCTCATCCAATCCTTAACTAAAAACAAAAATGATGTCTGGATACTTAGTAGACACTTTTTTATATGTTCAGGTTTTGTTTTAATCTTTGAGATTTATGCTTTCACGCCAATACAACTGAGTTGAATGGAATGTCATGTGTGCTGCTCAGAGCACTGAAAAATACATGTGAAAAATCTATTCAAACATCTCCAATCGGAAAGAGTATTGGTCAAGTTTTGAGCACAAGCAGAATTCCATTCACCTCCACTCTCAATCTGGACATATAAAAAAAACTATCTGCACAACTAGAAACCACTAGAGGAAAGTGAGGATATATGTTTTTTAATGTAATTTTGGGTGAACTGAATGTTTAAAGTAAAATATATGCAAGCCATTGTGATAGGTACGTATATTTTATCAAAACTGTAATAACCATATAAAACATTGTGTGCATACAGCACACAGTTCTTTGTTGTTGTTAGTTTTTATATTGCTCTGTCCACAAAGAGTCAGGAGTTTTACAAAAGTACAGTTTTAGCTTCCAAATTTCAAGCTTTAGTTTTTGTCTCTTTCAGCTAATATTTTCAGACAGTGCACTACTAGCCAAAACATCTCAACTGTCATATTCTAAGATACAGGGTATCTTATTTAACATTTGTATTACTCCAGAAATTATAATATCACAATTTTGGTATTCAAATAAAGTTGTTTGTGTTCACGAGAACAGCTTACTTCATTTGAAGTAAATGTGATCGATGTCTTGTTTGTGTTTGGAAGTGAAATAGCCCAAAAATGCTCCCCACTGCACTCTGTGACCGGAGTGTACAGACGTAGCACCGAGTGTGAGAGAAGTTAACACATCTTCGATCTGTTATTTTAAGTCATCGCAAATATTGCTAATAATAATGTGTCTCCATGATGTCGGTTCTAGGAATCACATCCCTCAAAAGCAATATTTACATAGCATTAGGGGCTTGGGAGTCAAAAAGTTTCCTGGGTAAATGCTCACAGTAGCTTTGTCACTGCAGGAAAATAGCCAGGGTTAAAGGAGAGAAATGAAAATATCCTCTGAGCTCATACAGATTCGGCTAACAGTCAAAAGCATCCATAGTTCACGTACTTCATGAGTGAGTTTTTGATTGTACACATGCTCGCTTATACACTGCTGGATTATGTAATCTACATTTATAACACACACACACGTAAACACAGACTGTAAACCTTAACATTTAAGTCTATTTGTCCTCCTAGACCTCCACTCCACTTTGCTAGGAGTTGCTTTATTTTGACTGACAGTGGGGTGAAGTATTGCAAGTGCAGCTCATATACTACCTTTGAGTATGGAAAGAAATGAAAAACCTTGAAATCCCAGACATAATGTAAACATCTGCTTTATGTCATCTGTGGTCTATAACACAGACTCTTCTTACTGACACCGTCATAACAACCATGGCAGCAGCTGATGTTTTATGAGAATGGAGGTTCCCCTCTGTAGTGACAATCTTTGATATCCATTTAGCCACACTAATATGAAATGTCATCATGGCCTTGGTGCTTTCATACAGTCACTTCTACAACATTAAACGCTTGTCGTGCAGATTCCTCGAAGCACTGAGCGCTGATGTAACGCTCCTCTGAAATGCATTTAGTCAAGAAAACAAACTGAAGTGGTCCAGGAAACGGCAGCCGTGGGGTGACAGTAATTATGAGTGACAGTGAACACACTTGCCGCCAGCTTTGGTTCCCCCCCATGTTAAGACCGGACTCCAAAATCAGACCTGGCAACTCCACCGGAGCTCACCAGCCATTACCTCACTACTTTTAGATGGCTCTCAGAAGTCCTCTCCAAGACAATCTAATTTCCCCAAAAACGTTCATCCTAAGGTCGCTTTACTCACAAATGACTGACCTCTAAATTTTGGGAATTATTCTGAAAAAAATATTCTGCAAAAAGAACAATGAAATGATCACTGGTTAGAGTCCCTAAGTGTTAAAGGGTTAGAGTCCCTACATGTTGACAGGGCCCGCTGTCAACCGCTTTTACCAGAGTTTGTTGCGTGGGCAATCTGGATTTACAGAGACGACTGTGTCTAAGGAATAAGGGTTAGAGTCCCCTTAGGGAGTGGGAGATAGGGAATCAAAGGAGTAAAATAAGCAAAGGTGAAAGACCTGCCTGTTTTTATTTTCTTTTAAACTCTTTTAAAACTTTTTTATATTTCCCTGTTGCCTTTATGTTTTATGTATGTTTGAATTTCCTTGTTGTCGAAATGTGCTACACAAATAAACTTGCTTTGCCTTGCCACTGTCACTGTTGTTTCTTCAGTGCTGCATGTATCTGTCAAGTACATTTAAACTGTACAGCCTACTTTTGATATGTTAGCATAAATACAAGAGTATTGAGAGCCTTTACCACCTTCTACACTGCAGTTAACACAGTGTTCCAGTAGATTTAGCTTTGGAAATCTGCTAAATTGCAGCCCAAAGGGAGTTTGCTTTACTACACAAAATAGAATGAGTCCAGTAGAAATAAAATAAAAACAAGAGCACTGTCATTTGAAGTTTCTGGTAAAACCGGGTTCTTATTTTTGCTATTTCTAGCAATTATGCTAGCATTGTACTCACACAAAATACATCCTGAGTTCTGGGAATTTATGGTGACAGTGTCAGACAGGCATTAAATGAGCATGAGCTGTCGATCAGACAGGTAGCAAACACAGTTTAACCAGATTATCTAAACCAGGGCAGCGACTTTGCACAGGGAAATTGTGTTTGTGCAAATCTATGGCAAGTATGATAGATGAAAATGAAACTAGAAAAGCCAGTCTGTAAATTATGATGAATGTTCACAAGGGACAGTTTGGAAAACACCAATAGTTTACATTTGTTTGTTTGCTCTAAACTGGGTGTTTGTTCTGACTGTCGGACTGCTCATATTTCCAGCTATGTCCAGTTTGTCATCCATCTACTACATCTGTAAAAAGCAAAAGTGTAGGATGTCACACCGTTCTGACAGACACTGTTTGACCATCTAACAAGCACTCTGAAGTAAAATGACACCTTAACTGCTGGCTTCTCCTACTGTTAGCTCAATCCCACACCGTTAAATTCTGGGGAAACAAGGCCTACCAAACATCTCCACCATCAGCCCAGGTGTCTACATAAACAACATAAGCTTTCCCAGAGAATTTGACAGTGATGAATTGATGTGTCTCCCTGTAGTTGGAAAGTAGCACGACAACCTGTGCTACGACACTGCATTTTATGACAGTGTCCCATTCCACCGTGACTTTTTATCATCAGTGGAGAAGGAGATACACAAAGCAGAAGAGACACACACCATCACATTCCTCCACCCAAACATTCAAACGTGACAAGCTGCAGGAGCGCCTCACCCCGACGCTGCTTGACGAGGGCCATGGGTGTTTATTTTTGTGTATTTTTTTGTAAAATGTCCTTTTCTTTCAGGAGGTTATGAATAGATGTATATCTGCAAATGGTAAAAAAAAAAAAGAAAAAGAAAGAATTGATGGGTCGGCGTGTCTCTGAGACCTGAGCCTGGTCTGGCCTCATCAGACAAGGGAGGCTGAAAGGAGACTAGCAAGATGCTGTTCTTGTTTAATAGGTGTCACATCAGCTTCAAAACACGTTTCTATTCCTGTGCACTTGTTTTATAAAAGCACAGACTGTTCACACATGTGGTGTTTGGTGTGTATGAGTTGATGCTGTTTACTGTTTAGCGTGTGCCTTCACATATCCAAATAGTTATAAATACAAACCTCATAAACTGCATCACTTTGTTATATTTATTCAAGAGGAAATAATTCTGCATCTCTGAGTGTTTAGAGAGATCTAATGCAGATAAGTGCAGTGGGAATTTCTAATGAATGATGTCATCTAAATTGAAGCCTGCTGTTTCAATTGTATGTTGCTAATATAATAAATAGCTGTACTTTGGACGGAGCTTGAAAAATATCTACTTGTGATGAGTGCAGATACGTGAGGACTAATATGGTGATTGTGTTTTGTCTAATTGGCAAGGCTCAAAGATTCGCAAACTGTAAAATATGTGCTTCTTTCACTCTGTTGTTGTACGCTGTGCTTTAAAAATGGCCCACTATCTCGCCAAGAGGCTGTAGATAGTTGCAGAGTAGTGATACCATCCTGGTTGCGGGGTGTGAAGAAAGACCTCATTTCATGAAAGAAACCCATAAAAACAAAGGAGGGCCCGGCGCGCTGTCACACATGTTTAATGCTATTTGGAAAATAAAAGAAAGGTTCTGACGCGTGTAACATCTTATCTCCTTTGCTCTTTTCCTTTTGTGATTTCTGTTATATTTCCAAGACAAGCAAAGCCAGCGCCAGCGGAATTCGATGCAGCTTGGACGGACCCTCTTGGGAAGCAGCACCCAAATAAGCCCTGCGAGCCCTGAGGTGGTAGGAGTTTGGCCCGGGGATGGAAGGGGAGGGAGACATGGGAGACAATGGGGGGAGAGAGGAGAAGAAATAGTGGGAGGAAAAAGACGAGACAAGAGCGATCAGATGAAGAGGTGAAATTAAGGGAGAGCTGTTATTTGGATGTGCAGAGTTGTGATGAGATGTGGCGATGTTATTTAGGATGTGAGAAAGAAATGTCCCTGTCGTGTTTTATTGCTGTCAAAGGATAAATGCGCTGAAAAGTAACCAGGGATCTGTGATTAGAGTCTGACAACAGATGAAAAATTACAATCCTTTACAAAAGAGGAATGTTTCTGAGATTACAGTGTCGTTCGAGAATCAATTCAAGAATTTTTATCTGGATTGAGATTTTCATGAATACAGATTGAAAGTAAAGTCTGAAACCTTATAGAGTATCTTATGTATTATTTGTCTCAGTTAGTTGTATTTGTGTCATGCACATACAACAAACGTCCTGCCCACATGGATTTATAATATACTACAAAGACGAGACTCCTTACATACAACATCAAACTGCAAAGAAAGAACTCTGTGTTCTGTCCCAAGCTCCACAAATACATTCTGCCTATCTTTTTTTTTTCTGACATCTTTTTTTTATTCCACACATTCTTCTTCCTTGTCAAAATCTGACGTCTACATTATCCACAACTCCACTTGACCGCCAACAGTTGACAGCCAGCTGACATCACCTGACAACCTTTATCAGACTTCACGCAGCTCCCTCTGGAGTCTCAAAAGCTTTACACAACTTTTTTTCACAAGTTTAAATGTGCCTGTCATGGCAGCTAATGGTTCACCTGAGCATAACTGGTTTGTTACCTCAGGTTAACAGCCTGAGGTTTCACAGCGGTAAGCTGGTGGTAATGCCCAACGCATCTCAGTGCGTCATTACGCACGCTTTCAGACAGCATGACAAAGTGTAATTATTTGACGTTAAAGGTACCCTTCAGCTTCCATAATGAAACGCCACAGTCTGCTATGTCTCAGTAACACTAAGGAGACTAAAGTGCAATTTATACTTCTGCGTCAAATCGATGCTGCTCCTCAAAAATGTAACTACACGTCGAGGCAATGCGGACCGTAAGTACTGTGATTGGTCGGCTGGGTAGCCAATGCCTCCGAGCAGACAGGAAGTGCTCCGTGCTTTGAAGTAACTTTTACTAGCGGCCAAAACAGTGGCTTTAACACGGTGGATCAATATATTTGACCATCACAACCCGAGCGAAATGACTCGTTTCACTTTCAGAATGTGATCCACTCGGTCGATAACATTTCAAAAGGCTACACCAGCTGCACGTAAACAATTTTACCCCCATTCACGTTAGCGGAGGGCTAAACCGGAAGTTAGCGTGCTCGCGTGGCAAAAGTCAAAACAGTGGACGCTGAAGCACTACTGCCGACTAGCGGGGGGTGGGGGTGTAATTGCAGAATGATGGACACACTGACGCACAAGTATAAATGCATGGCTACATGCGTAGCATTGTACTCTTTCTGAAAGGGTTGGTATTGGACACCCTGAGATGAGAACAGTCTGCAACAGCAGTGTATCTCCTCCCATTTGCGCTGGCCACTCAGCCACGCTGTGTGATGATGCTGATTTGGAATGTTTTAAATATTCTGCCCACTTCTGTTCACTACTGCAGTAAAACCAGTGACAGAAGTGACAGAAATAACTTTCCTCTTATCTGGAAAGAGTCGCACAGACTGACAGTCCCCATAATAATATAGGCTGCTGAAATCATAGGTCAAAAATAGAGTCAACCATGTTGAACTGAAAACTAAGATGAATGTGGATAACTTAACAGTATGTTAAAGATGTAAGAACTGAGACTACTCTCCACCTGTCAAATTCATTCTCCATAAAAACAGTGCAGCATTTCACATATCACGTCATAACTGCTGCTAACTGCTGTAAGCTAACTTAGTGGTCTTGGTAGCCTTGGAGTCCAGAGCGGGTAACAGAACTGGGCTCAGTTTGACGACAGGGAATACAGTACCAAGGTGATTTACAGAGGATCCGACCAGGACTCCGGGGACGACAAAGTCATGGCGGGTTCAGGCGGCGAGGAGAGGCGTCAAGCAGGAGAGGAGTGAGACGGAGTTTGGGCATCAGAGAAGGAGTGACAGCATGTAGAGTCTAAATATTTTCACATCTAAATCAGTGAATTAGGGATTTATTTTGACCAAACCAGAGTTGGTGACTGATGGAACAGTGGAAAAACTAACCAAGACGGATTTGGTGTGCTTTATTTATTTTCTGTCGGGTTTGAATGAAGTGTGTTTTACAAGGCAATTAGTTTGGTGAAAGAGGGAAACTTTCAGAAGGTGTAAGTGACAGCAGCATTTTTCTGTTTGTTAAGGAAAATAGGTGTGAGATTATTTCCTTTCTTGACATGTTGTAAATTCATTTTGAAGAAGAGAGCTCGTGCAACATTGTAAACTCGCTGCTCACACACATCTCACGGCTTAACTTCAGTAGATATTAACTTCAGTAGCTCTCTTTGACATAACATCAGAAAATGCAGGTCTTGAAATGCTACACATTTATTTCTTTTTATAAAACTAGCCAGGATTTGCTGATAGCATTTTCGACA
Source organism: Micropterus dolomieu (assembly GCF_021292245.1). Classification (NCBI taxonomy): domain Eukaryota; kingdom Metazoa; phylum Chordata; class Actinopteri; order Centrarchiformes; family Centrarchidae; genus Micropterus; species Micropterus dolomieu. The sequence goes on along the minus strand of NC_060163.1, from coordinate 4,657,365 downwards.
TATAAAATAATCCACCACATCTCCTGCCTCCTCAATGGCAGAGAAAAATAACAACAAATAACAAATGTCATGTTTAGTCTAATTGTCTGTTATTTGCACACCATTTGAAATGGATAGGAACGAATGAGCTTTTCTTCTTAAATATGACAAACTATGATGAGGTTCATAATATCAGTGGCTGATCTGGCTGGTAGAGGGACAACCCAAGCAGGTGATCATTTTTAAGCAGCTGCACCTTTTTCAGTCTTGTTGCCACTGGCTTTGCACATATTGCTGTACTCTACTGTCACAAAACTAGAGGCCAATAAGTTACATTAGGTTCAGCTTATTTGGTAGAGCACTGTTTATTTTCTACAGGCCCTCATTGATTCAGATGCAGATAGTTGCTGCTGGGGAGTGTCAACAGTTTTAGTGTTAACAGCACTCCTGCAGAAATCTTCTTCTTGAGAGAATCTGTTTTGAATCTTTATTTTGTTACTCGCATGTCCTTTAGTTGGTGCACTTTTTAAATTCTGTTAATGGTCAGATGCTTCAACAATAAAGGGTATAAAAAATAAATCACTGTTACTCACAAATATGATAAAAGAAAAACACAAGTAAACAGACAAATTAATATTGTCTGGAAAGATCACCGGTCTTATTGGAATCTGGAATAAAAGTTAAATCTAAGCTTTCCTGTTGGATTTATCCTGTTTGAAGCCACTGGGCATATTAAACCACACTAAGCACTTGTCTTCTGTGTGTGTGTGTGTGTGTGTGTGTGTGTGTGTGTGTCATGTGAAGGCCCTCTGTGTTTACAGGGCCAGTGAGCAGCGATCCACAGCATAACCATGGATACTGGTGTGGGGTCATATCGGTGGTGCACACTCACCAGCAGGAAACAAACACTGGGGGTGTCACGCTGAAACCTCAGCTTTCTAATTGGCTGCTAATTAGCAAACGAGTCTGACCTGCTGCTTCTCATTCTGCTGTGAGAGCCCTGTCAAGGAAGGCTGAGACATTTTCATGGCCGCACCACTCAAATATCCTTCAACAATTGTAGCTGATTGCAGGGAAATACAACAAATTCTACAAATACTATCCTATGCTACACTTTTACAACGCTATAAATAGACCAAAAATATGATTAGATTTGTAAGCTTTGCATGTAAGGCTGTAAAATATTTCTAAGTGAAAAATTGGGACGTAGTGTTTCAACAACTTCATTACTCTAAGTACTGCTCTAGTATCTGGCTCTTCTACATGGAAGAATGTTGTGTATAAAATGCTAGTGTTAAGATTCCTCCGAGGCGGGCCAGCGAGAGAGAGAAAAAGAAAGAGAGAGAGAGAGAGAAATCTCGATGTGTTGACATGAATTCAGAAAGTTAAACACAGAGGCAACAAAATCAGTCCAAAACACGTTCAAATCAAAGAGGTATTTTTTGTCAGTAAGGTGTGAGCCCTGAAGAGAGTGTTTGAAGACGTGCTCATCTGTCTTTGCAGCACAAACAGACAGAACACGCTTTGTCACCTTATTTTTCACAGGAAAGCTCTTTTCTCCAAAGAAACAATGCCGATCGATCTGTGTAATGTATCTCCTGCGGCTGTGTAACGTGCTGAATCTGTTCCCTGTCTGGCCTGGCCTGCATCTCAGCAGCACTTCTGAAAACGCGTTCAGATCCTCGTCCAAAGAAAACCGTTTGTTGACTTTAGTGTAAACCAGTTTGGTTTCTGCATTTCGGAAAGTTTGCTCTTTGAATACATTCAGCTACAATAAAATAGTGTCTGAGCTTCAGTCTGTACTACGAAGGGGATGAGGAGACTCATTCTTGTTAAAATGCCAAGCTATATTATTTGGCATAAATGAGAACTGTTATTTGTAAGGAGTTTGAAACATAAATTATTAGCATTTAAAGGGGAAAATTGTTTGTTTCACTAACTTCTTTACTAAAATCTTTAGCTGTTTATTACAATGTCAGAAGGTTCTGTTAATTTGTGTTCTTAAGTGGGGATGCAGGAAAGCCATTTTTTTTGGAATATTTACTTTATATCAGACTTTTGACATTGCAAAATCTCATACAGATATAAGCTAAACCCTTCTTTAATCAATAACTCGATGTAATTAGTGGTGAGGTTTGTCAACTTCAAGTCAGGCCTTATTTTAAACCTAATTTCAATGTAGGACAAATCGATTAGAAAAGATAAAAAATGCCTAGATAAAAAATGAAAGTTTAAAAAAAAAAATCTATAGATTTTAGTTCATTTAGAGTAAATTGATCACCCCAGCTGGGGGCAAGGTAATACAAGCAAATATTAATATAATATAAGTTGGGCAAACATATTACATTTAACTCAAGACATTTTTAATACCATTTATTTTTCTCATGAAATTTGTTGCCATGAAATTTTGAGTTTTCCCAAGTTTTTTTACTCCCATTTTTAGAGTCTATGTGAAAATATTTACAAGATATATCCAGGTTCAAATGTCTACTATTCCTCTACTGTACAGTAAGTTCACAGCTGATCAAAAAATGGCAACCCAAAATAACATATAAAAATGTAACTGTGTCCAAAGCTGCTATGTAACAATGTAATCTGTGCTGCTGTAGGTTCTGGGACAATGGAAGTGAAAAGCAACAGTGCTGTCTTTGATTAATTATGCCATTACAATGTTTATTTTCTCTCATTCTGCAAAACAAAATAAACAGCATTGCTCTACTTCATGAGAGCTCTCTTACTTTACTGCACATGCCAGTCAGTGTTTAGCGAGAGCGTGCTGTAGCTCTCTGTGTGTGTGGAAGTCATAAGAAAGGAAGTTTAAGATGTGCCCTGACAGAAGATTCTCGTCATCTGAAAATAGCTGAATAATTGCTCCATTCTGGTCGTTCTTTATCGCTCCCATACCTGCCAATCAACCATTTCTGTTTTAAGAAACAATAAAAATGTTATTTTAGAAAAGAATTACAAACAAACCCTGCAAAACAAAATTATAACATTCATTCATACAAACAATTAGTTAATGATTATTATGATTATTGAGCTTCATCACTGTTTGCTCTGGAGCAATCATGAGGTTCTTCACACAACATTAAAAGTCAATATTAATTCCCACTATCAGCTCAAACTTTTTTCATTAAATCTACTTCTGTTGAAACTATGAGCAGATTGTATTTCAGATCTGCAACAGTGGGCCACACCATTAATAATTAATGGTGTGGCCAATTAATAATAAACATTTTTAGTTTTCTTCTACAGAAGGAAATTACAACTGCTGCATATTTTGATGAAGCTGTTTCACACGGTCCAAATTGGCTCTGTCGCTTTCAAAATAAAGATATAAGATTGAGACTGTTGGTGTAATGAAGTGACTTGTGAGGGACCAAGAAAGTCAGGCCCCTGAGACACAGTGGAGCCTGAATGTCCAATTCGCAATGTCCAAGACAAACCAATTAATTTAACTCAAATACAAACACATTTAACTGGGCAAAAAACAAAACAAAGCAGCTGCTATGAACTGATGAGGTCCAAATTAGCAACAGGCACAAGCAGTGAGCACACTGAGAAACTGACAAAGAAACAAGATGGACAGGGGAACATAGTATATATTACATTAAAGTAACATTAACTGTGAATAGTTACAATCCACAATATTATTTTGCTTGGTATTAGTGAAAAACAAAATTCATACTTAATAACAAGAGCTCCCCCATGAATCCTGATAAGTTGGTGCAGCTCAATTACCACCAGAGGGTTGCCACATCATAGCACAGGTAAAAAGATAAAAACAAAACTTATATTTATATTTATTAGTTTTTTCTCAGTACTTCCCAGCAGTATTCAACAATAATTCCTAACAATATAATTAATTCAGAAGTGACAGAAAATGGATGAAATGAATGAACTGACTGCTGAAAAATGATTAATTCATTTAAGTCCATTTAAGTGTTTTGCTAAAATGAACATGATAAGCTGTAGCTAGCAGCAGTGACCGCAAAAAAGGATTGAGCAGCCTCCTGCTGCACAATCCGGTGTCACAACAATACCACTTTTAGTTTAGGGGTGTGTAAGTCCTCTCAAAGGCCCACAGTATGATACCAAAACATTTCATGACCAACATTAAAACATATGGGTCGCTTTTTTTTTGTAAATTTAGTGTAAGGCTTTTATCATCTGATATCTTTTTGAGATAGCTAAATTTAATTCTTTCTAACACGTTTCAAGACCTGTGGATCCCCTGTTTTCGGGCCTGGAGTTGTACATTTGAAGGTAATTCATCAGATGAAGTTGGCATTGTTAGCTTTCACTGTAGTGGAAAACATGTTGGCTATCTGATGCTGTATGCAAACACAGGAGGCAAGGTAAAATAAACACTGTTTACAATGTCTGAACTCTAACCAAAGCAAGATGAAAGATGACAAATATAGAGCTCAAGCATTCACAGTGAAGGTGATGTGTGTTTATCACCGTTTTACGGCGCTGTCCCTCCATTCCTGCGGCTCATCGTGACACTTGTGTGTGCGTGTTTTGACGGAGTACACCGAAGCCTGCTGCCTGGTTAATCCCAGATTTCCTATGGCACAGCTCTGAGCTTAGCAGAGGGCTTGACTAATAGCTTTCTTTTCAAATGATCGCTTTGCTACACGACTTCAGAAGAAGGCAGCGAGCGTGAAATTCAATTATGGCGCACACGCTCCGCAGCCCCGTCCAGAGCTGTCCACTTTAATCCCTCGTTTGCCCTCAAGGATTCTCAGCCTCTTTCAGTTGTACCTCTCCAAGTTCTCTCCTGCCCCCTGGACTGGTGTTGCATGCCCTGTAGATCATGTATTTTCCCTTCTTCTGCCTTGAGGTGGCCTGCTTTGAACTTTAGAAGCTCCCACCCTTTGGGTCTTTCTCATCACCAGCCCCCTGCTCTGCTGCCTATTCTACCTATCCTGACCTTTTGCTAGTACACCCCTCACTGTTAAAGAATCATAAGACTGTCCACCCAAGAAAAAAAAGGACAGTATATTTGTGCAAATGTCTAAATATGAGTTAGACATACATTTTCCTGACAAGGAAGGGGTTGTATAAATCATGACTCATCTGTCAAAGTTGTTGGTTTTTAAAAAAAGCCTTGAAACTTTGTAAGGAGGAGGTCAGGGCGGCTGGATGTGTCAACAAAACATTAGGCTCTGACATGGGAGACCACTGTTTGTTTCCTGTTTCCTACCAACAGTCAACATTTCTTCCCCAAATGTTCCCCAACCTTCACCAAGTCTTTATTCTCTAACCATGACAACAGACGTTCCCTTGCCTTGTTGGAATTGTTGTTTTTAACCCAAACCACAACCCTAACCCTAACGAGATGTACCTAGTGCTGGGATATCCTTATTTCTTAGGTTAAGTTTAAAGGCTGTTTTTTGTGCATGTTGAAGAAACCAGATGGTTAATTGTGGTTTTAAACTTTTCTTTATAGTCAAAAGATGTCAAGCAGGGGGTCACTTCACAAATCTTAGGTAGAACATTCAAAACAACTATCATAAAATCTTTTTCCAACAAATATGCATGAGAAAAATTAAGTGAAATCTTTCCTCTATCTCTATTCCTCAACAATACATATATATATGTCACAATTAAGTGCTAATTTGTTTGTGATTCAAATGACTTAAATCAAACATTTATTGAACATTTGTTATATTGTTAGTGAGAAAAAAATATATCGTGATAATTATCATTATTGTTTTATATCCCAGCCCTACCTAAACCTAAACAAACCTCAACATGGTGGTGGCAGAAACAGTCCTATGGATCACTTTTGTAATAGTGATTAATAATGGTATGAAGGGCCCCATCCTGCCAATATTGGCATCGAATCAGAAAAGTGAAATAGGCCTTTTTAAAAGGCAATGAGAAACAATGTATTTAGTCATTTAGTTAGTATCCTTTTTAGTTAGTAGCAAAACTTGTCACACAACAGACAATGTAACTCGAAAAACCTTTTGTTCTGGCCTTAAATCTACACAGATTTTTACTGGAAGAATCACTATTAAAATTAAAGAGAAATACTTCCAAGTCAGAATGTAGGCGATCTCAATTAAGATTATCTGATCGTGATAATCGTTTTTCTCCCACCGGCAACCACAAAAAAGGAAATCTTGAAAGGTAAATAATGTTAAATGATGTTCTATACAAATAATAAACATTAACTGATAAAAAAAATGCCACCATAACCCAAATTCATTTACAGCAGACTACATGACACACTGAGTCAGGGCTACGTACTGGCCATTCCTAATCTCTCCAGTTTCCTTCTCACCCCTCTCCCTCCCCTCCCACCCTCTGATCTTCTCTCTCTGTATTTTGGTCTGAGAAGAAGGTCACCATAAGTGAAAGCAGAGGTGACAAACCACATATTCCACCCCGAGGCACCATTAACCACAACCTCTGACATATTTTGGTCACTACGCATTCCTAACATCCCTAACAGTCAGAGTGACAGTGGGACAAAGGGAATGTTTTCAGCTGATATGAGCAGTCAACATGTGCAACTGAATTTCTCAAGGAAGACACCAGTTGATGTCTGTCAGCCACTGAGTTGCATTTAAGTCTGCAGTCAAAACACACTTAGACGTGTTAATACTGGAAAACCCCAAAACTACACACAATTAGAAAAGCATGGGTTAAACCAAAGTGGAGAATAGATCTGGATGGCTTATGTATCCACTCCTGCGGAGCAATAATCCAATCATAGCTCAGCAAGCGTAACTGGGCAGCGCAGGTCTGTTGAGTTTTGTCAAGTTTGCAGTTCTCCATGTGCCAAAGCGGTGTGTATGGGGCAAGAGCAAAAGTGAAGAACAGATTATACAGCATGTTTGTCTGCTCTATTGTAAGCTGCAAATGTTAGCCCGACTGCCCAAATAGCTTAATAGCCTACAAATTAGTATAAGTAGCGTAACAGTAGCATAGCATTTCTTCCAAGACCAAGATGTAGCATACATAAGCTAACTACATATGTTGAGGGACAACAGCTTTGAAAATTCTCCTGTTCATAATGAGCAATACATCAGAGTTTAGGTTAACGTTCTTGGCTCTGTGGTGCTCCTTGTTGGATACGGGGATGTTTACCCGAGAAATGTTTTCCAGGCTTCTTCTTGTAAAAGTAAAAATAGTATTTAAAAATACTAATAATAGTGCAGAAATCTTACCTTTATTTTTGCTGTGTTAAGTATGTTTTTCTGTAGTAAGCGCCTGGGGCATATCTATCATGAGCTGGTTGAGTTACACAGTAAAATGATCTGAAATCAGCTGGAAAAAGCCAGCCAGGGCCACAGTTTTCAACTAACTCTGGGAATTAACACTTTCAAGTTAAATCTACCAAGTCAGTTCAGATGGCAAAACTGCAAAATCGAACACTGCTCTGATTCACATAATCACCCTGACTTTTTCTCCCTCTCCTCTCAGCTTTAGTCACCGTCTCATTCCAAGAGCAGAAATATGACTTAAGGTCAGCCCCTGTAACAAAGACAAGACATGCTGTGGTCTCTAGGCCTGGGGTCTGCGGGGGCAAGGTTTGAGGTGGGCCAACACCAGACGGACTGAGCAGATAGGACAGCCAAGAAATGCAGGGGAGGTTTCCTGCCCCGGATCCTGGGCTGGGAACACAGCATCCCATATGCCTCTCCCATCCCAAGACCCCCTAGAGGACGAGAGACAGACGGGGGAATCACACTGTGTTCCTGTACTCAAAATACCTCCACTTAGCCTGCTGGTTCCACTCCTGAACCTCTCTGCTGCTGGACTTCATGTCTTCTTCTTTTCTGTCCAAATCTGACCTTCTGGCTCTTGTTCATTGCCTTGGACTTTACTTCTTATTTCTGCCTTTTCCTCACTCCCTCCCCTCGCTGTGACACTTCGTCCCCTTCTTTTCCTGTCTTCTGTGTGCGGGGGCGTGTACGTGTGAGTCTCAAGAGGGGTCGATTGGAAGCAGCAGTTGTGGTCTGGCCTGTGGTCAGGCTCTGATTCACTGATTTGCAAAGCGTAATGACATAATGCTATGATTTGTGCTACAAATTGTTGAATGGCAATAATGCTCCCAAGAGTGATTTTAAATTTGATATATGTCACAATCTGAGGTTTTGGTGCCTTTAGACTGCAACATTTAGCTGAAGCCAAGAACTAAAACAGCAATGGAGACAGAAAACCCTTAACACATCATTCCAGTCAAGAGCCTATTCTATTATTCTTCTAATATAATCACATGAGACCACATATTTCATAGATCACAGGCTTCACTGAGCCAGTTCACACAGATCCTAAAAGAGAGAAAACGTATTGAGACATTCTAAGGTTGATAAGGGACATTACTATTCCCTTATCAGATCTGCTGCTATCACAGCCAGATGAATGTATGGGAAATCCCATGCTTTGTGCCTCAACAGACAGTGATTGTGTCATGAGGGCCAAGACGCTGGGGACCGACAAATCACTTCTGTGAGTATCAGCCTTCTAAATCCAATATGATGTCCAGCGGCTCCACGTGAACTTTCACACTGTCTGTTTACTTGGCTCTAGAAGTCTTGGGCTCATCCAATTATCTCTCTTAAGATTACGTGACGGCCAGTAATGATTTAAAAAAAAATAGCTAAACAAAATGCTTCTGGGCTAATGCCAACATGAAGGAGGCTCCCAGGGGCTCCCAGAGGCTGCTGGCGTGGGGGTGGAGGACAGTGGATGGAAATAGCTGCCCAGGCCGCGGGGAAAGCCCCTATAAATTCTGGGACAGTGACCGCGGGCGTGTCTGACGGACACACAGCTGTAGTAGCGGCGGTTGCTGTAGGGGTGACGTTACATGATGGGCTTTTTGGCAGCGCAATGCAACATATTTTGTTTGGTTCTGTTTGTGGCCCTGAAGATGGGAAACAAGCTGGGTCCATGTTCTCGAGAGGTCCTGGGGGGGGAGCGGAGGACCAGAGGGAGGAGGTTCTGCCAAAATGCCATGTTGGCTTGGCATGACACATACCCTCTACCATGCTGGCTCTCAAGGGGACTCATTTTGTCTAAAACAGAGGTCAATGAAAAGCAAAAATTTCTGATTTTCAAATTTATAGTACATAAGGTCATAGTAGCACATACTGGCCAGTAAAACATAAACAACAGTAAACACAAAGTAACACAATCAGTTTCTTTGGAACTAAAGAACAATTTCAAGCAATTTGTTATCAAATTTCAAATGCTTGTATTTCTAATGTTGTTACTTAACAGTCTGGACTACTGTATGCTGTACTGCACATTTCATTATGGATGTTAGACATCATCTGTGGCTACAGAATTGAAAATCGTTCACTGTTTCCAGAGTATATAACTGCTCTATGAAAGAGCTATGGTTTGAGATATGGACATTTATTAGATGGGAGTCGAGGGCACAAATATGTTTTTTTTTTCAGAAATTGTGGGAACTTGTCCCGCAACCAAGCCAGACTTTATTTTCCCTCGTCAATAACATTTTGCTGAACAAAATGGTTTACAATCAGGGCTGGATTGGCAATCTGGCATACCGGACAAATGCCCGATGCGCAGACGCACCTTTGGGGCCGGTGTACCGTAAATTATGTGGTTATATAACTCTTTTTAAAAAATGGTGCAACGATCGGCCCATAAACCATGGACAGCGGCCAGTTGGGTAATTTTCTGTACTGACACTGGGCCAGCCCAATCACATCTCTTTTTGCCCCCATCCTCTCTGCTCTCTGTTTCTTGAGACCCCCCTATCAACTATTTCATCAGTACATTTCTAAATAGTGGGCCTATTAAAATATATTCTTGTCTTGTTATCATGGCCCCAATCTTGTGCAATGCATCTCATGGGCTAAGTGTTTCGTCACAGTAAATGGAAGATTGGTGAATGGTGAGGGGTGTCCAACCAATTAGTGGGCCGCCTTGGTAAAAAAATACCAGGGCCGATTTTTTGTCCCAGTCCAGCCTTGTGAACAAAATGGCAGCTGCAGAAACTCCGTGCAAGCCATTGTGACTGACCAGCACTAGCTTGGCTGGCTAGCAAGTAAGCACGTAGCCTGCCTGCTACAGCAGTATAGTCCCTTTGTCACCAAACTTCTAGAACCAAATATTTTGCAAAGACGGGCAGATTAATTTTGCTGTACCATGTTCTGATGTGAACAGGCCTTTAACAACACCTACAACAACTGGGTGCACACGCACAGAATCAAAAATAAAAATAAAAACAAAAAAAACTGTTGTTGTACTTTTCTTTTATCTTTTTAATTACAACCAAAATAAACAAGGTATTGTTGGAAAAAGTGGCAAACCCACACTGCATGCTGGCCAACAATATAATGTGAGCAAAAGAACAGGACAAAAACTGACAGAATTTAACAAAAGGTTTTCTGTTGGTTTGAACTGGAGGTCAATACAACACCACTGCAAAACACCATGTAACATCTTCATAACAGTCTTTTGTTGTGCTGTGCTAAAAATATGGGATTAGATGTATAAACCAGCATACCAATATGTACAGCAATGCATAAGCCACATTTTCTGAGATTGCTCAGTTTGTTTCATTGCTATCTGTACGATTGTTTGCAGTCTGGACCATATATCTACAATATAATATGGAAAATAATGGTGCATTTACAAAAATTATTTTGTGCTTAATTTTACTATATAATTATTTTTGATATAAGAGTTTTTGAGTACTGCATGTGCTATATAAATTCTATTCTATTATTGTTACTATTATAGAAATAGAACCCAGCTGTTTGTAATAGTAAGTACAAGTGCTCTGATTCTGTTACAGACATAAACCTTCTACTTCTACTTCTATGCTGGAACAGTACCTGTGCCAAGGTTTTCTCTATGTATGTGCTCACTGGATTAAACACAACTTCATGCAGGGATATGTAAATGTTCTGAACTTGTATAGCACCTTTCACACTACATCTGCATTCACCATTCATTCACTGAGCCTAAGTGCTCAAACAGAAACTAACATTCACACACGTTCATATCCCAAGGATATTTCGACATGCAGCCTGGAGGAGCTGGGATTGAACTGCCGACCTTCCGATTAACAGGCAACCCGCTCTACCTCCTGAGCCACAGCCACCCCACATGAGCACAACATATGCACCACATGAGCACAACATATGCACCACATGAGCACAACGCAGCCCAAAATAAAAAAGGATCAATAACTCTGATTGACAAGTGCCTTTTTGGAAGGCAGCTGGAAAGCTGGAAGGCAGCAGCTAAGACAATTCTTTAAAAAATCAAACAAGGACGTGCACGAATACCGGCACAGTACAACAGTGAACCTCTGTGGGAAACTTGTGTGTATCGTGCACAGTGAAAGTTCAGACATACTTAATAAAAATAAACAGGCTTGATTTAATGCCTGATTTCATTTACTATTTTTGTGTAGCATGTGGCTACGCTGTATACAAACTGAACACACGCCAAGTACACCTGTTTCCATGGCAACAGCATCTAGAAAAGGTAATTTTTCATAATATGAGACCATGCTATCTGATAATTCCCATAGCCCCTCATGTACAGAACCAGAGGCTGCAGTCAGTATATATAGAATATAACCATAAGTGCAATCAACGTGAACATGCAAAATGATGGAAAGCGTGTTCATGACCCATGACTCCGTGGGTTTGAGCAGAAGGAGGGAGCGACCACTATATTTTGAGCGGCGCTGTCGAAAAAAATGCGCTGGTGATGCCATGTGCAGCTGGTCGTACCATAAGCAAACATCGTGCCCTTCACTGAGCTATGAATCATAAGTAGGGGGAAGTTTGCAGACAGAGGCCCTTGTGAATGTGAATGTGATGGTGTGGATATAGCTCCGGTCAAGTCAGACTGTGTGGGAAAAACAAAGAGGGGACGGCCGAGTCACATGGGTCGTCCTGCTCCCAAAGACGGGACTCTCTTTCCTTTCAATCTCTCACTCAATCCTTCTCTCACTGGCAGGCCCACCCTTGCTTCTGTCTATTGGCCTGTCACACTACCTTGTGTTCTTTATTGCTTTTAAGCTAGTGCCTTGCAGCGGTGGAATGTAACTAACAACACTAAATCAAGTACTGTACTTTTACTTAACTGTTCTGTTTTCAGGGAAATATTGTACTTTCTACATCACTAAAATTATTTGCCAGATTTAGTTACTAGTAGTAAAAATTACAACCCAACAGTATATGCAAGTAGAATGGTATGAATAAGCAACTAATTTGATAATCATTTTTTTCATGTGAATATGCCAAACAAAACATTTCATTGCTTCCAAAATATAGGAATTTGCTGCTTTAACTTTTAATTATCCTAATAACTTTAATTTTATCATTTTGAGGATTAGACTGTTGGTTGGACAAAGCAAACATTGTAAAGTTGTCAAAGAGCTGGGCTCTGGGTAATTGTGACGGCATTTTCTGCCGGCAGATTTTTCAATAGAATGGAAATAGTACAGAAATAATCATTAGTCCCATATGAAATGTGTGAGAAATTCACGTACCTGAAGGGCCTGTATTTTGTGTGTTAGCCAGTTCAAAGGAAGCAGAAGGAGATTTTTATTAGAATTTTATTACTGATGTTTTATTTTGTGGTTACTGCTTACACTGGGGCAGGATTAGCAAAGAGAAAAAGGGACAGTGATAGAACACACACACTTTCTCGGTTATTCAACAGATGCAGATTGAAATTGGCCCTCTTCCTCCTAGACAGGTATGTAATATGTATGTTTTATGTTGCTGTGTACAGTCTAAGGAGGTATAGGTCAAAGTGGATATTACTGTAATACAACTGGCTTGTAACGTAACATTTGGCTTTGCTACTGAGCTATATCTTGCAGCTGGCTTATTATCATAAAGACATAAGATTATTAGGGAATGTTAAAAACTTTCTCAACAAAATAACTTATACCAAGCATAAATGTAACCTAGGTGAAAGTTACTAAAAGAAAGTTTACTTTGTTTCACCATCATCATATTACAGATGCTAATCTTACGTAGTCACAAATAGATACATGAACTCATCGCTATGCATCCTGCAAACAGCTGTGTATAAAAAATTGAAATTCAAAACAATTGGATAATGTGACAGTAATAGTGGTTTTGGTGCCTAAACCTCACCAAAAAATTTTCACAGTGTCCGCCAAAATCAACACAAAAGGAAAGTTCCTTGTAGTTGCTAGTACCATTCTCAATGTTAGAATTCAATTGTAATGAAGTCAAGACTCTGAATACTTCCTCCACCATTAGTGCTGTTTTTTGCCTTTTGGTTTCAACATTATTGGTCACTAGGATGTAGTCAGTACCTGTATAGATGTAGCTGAAGATTGTGTGTGTCTGTCAGTCAGAGTAACCTGGTATTATTTAATACTCAGCTGCAGGTAGGAGTATGATGGAATGTGAGTTTGCAAGTACAGTACATGTGTATGTGCGAGGTGCTTATATAAGCATACAGTATAAAATATGTGGGCCTATGTTTGTATGTATTCATGTGTTTATAACAGTTTGTATTAGACGCATGCACCCCAGGCAATTAAACATTTGTGCGCATGTATTTCAATTTTAATCTCTGTATTAGTATTTTGTTATTTACAGTACATACTAGAACATTCCTGGCAGTATTTCGCTATTTTAAAGCTGTCAGTCATTTGAGAGGCAAAGTGACCTCTGTGCTTTGAAAATTAATTCTCATAAATACACACACTGTATGTCACTGTATGCATTGATTACCAATTAATGGCCCCCAGGCAGTCTCAAGATAAATCCGGAGGGTCACAAGGGAGATAAGCGATGAAAAAAGTTCTTTCAAAAACGTGACTTCTGTCAAATATTTGCTGGCTTTTTCTGGTGAAATACTGCATGCTTGCACCTCTTCAGGTGTTGCAAGAAAAGATGGTTGGGGACCACTGCTTTTTGACACTGTTTTTGCTGTATTTTTTAGGGGAAATTTAACTATTTGTAAAACTTTTTTTTTGTTTCCTATTACTTTTTTTAAAGATTGCTAAATCATTTGACTAATACTTTACAGAAAACTTTTGGCTTCCCAGGTTTTGAGAAAAATCCCTGTTGCCAGATGTTTGCTCTTTCTATTTAGAAACAATGCATTTAAAATTGTAAGTAATCCATTATTAAATGTGCATGGGTTCCATCATTTCTATAGGGTAAAAGGTCAAATGGTCCACTGAACTGGCCTTACTTGATGAATTGAATAGAAGAAAAAGCTTTTCTTTTCTAAGGCTTATAGCTACTTTATAAAGCATTAGTAAATAATTTGTTGACCATTAACAACTTATCGGCTACAACTTACAACTTACAGCTGATGTAAAATGACAATGTTCTGCTGCTGTAACGTCCTCTGACTTACATGTGATCAGTACATGATGTGTGTAGATGTGCGGGCGCTCTCCTCTACACGCTGAAACAGAAACCAAACAAACAAAAGCTATGCGAAACTGTTGGGTAAAAACAAAGCTATTTTAAAAATCCTTCTGGCCACATTGCACCTGTTAACAAACCACTGGCACTGTTTTCTGAGGCCGACAGGAAAAGGTCTCAAAATAGCTTTCCCATGAGTCTCTGGTCTAAAATAAAATAAAGGGGCTGGCAAGAGCCGCCCACCACGCTGTTGCGACCCTGTCATGGGAACCATGCTTAACTGTCTGTGGAGATTTGAGCAGAATAAATGAAAAGGCCATCCCCGAGTATCTCTATTTACATCGCTAATACACAAGAGGACAGAGTGCGTATGTTTGTCTGCATGTAGGCATGTGTGCCAGTGCTTACATGCAGGTTCGACAAGTGCTCGTGCCTGTGGAGATGCCTTGTTGACTTGTCTCAGACGCGATGAGTGAGAAGAGGAATAAGCAGATCGCATTAAAAGTGTGCGAGTGAAGAGCCAATAAGGCCTGTAAACAAAAAAGGGCAAGCTAGCCATTATTGCCAAAGTAAACATGTGCACACGCAGTACGCTTCAACGAAAACATTTACATTAAACACCACACAAAAGACCATTTATTAAAAGAAAACAGAAATGCTTCACAACTTACGAAGATGAAGCATCTCTGAAAACCCAAACAGGCTATATCCACCAAAGAAAAGTGAGGATTCCACTGAAATGAATCAGGCTTTTTGGGGGCGCTGAAGCAGAATCGGCTTATCTGAAGCACACCAACCAGTGCCGTTCACCTTTCTCTGCCTCATTCTCAGACTGCACTCTATTTTAGGGACCTCTGATGACTCCGTCTTGGCCACATCTCCCTTTTTCCACTGTAGAAAAAAAATTATTCATAATCCTCCCAATAACTCAGCACTGTTTGTCCAGTGTGATAAAGCAAAGGGAGCGTTCACAATCTAAATTTGCATTCTTCAGAAGTGAATGCCTTTGTCAGCTGGAGTAATACAGTTTTCTGCGTCTGCCTCCTCCCGCTGCAGGGCGGCTGTTTACATGGGGACAGCTCAGAGATCCAGAGAGGAGACAACGTTCCTGGCTTCTCCCCACAAGACAGGTCTCCGTGGGTGGGCAATGTTTCACCCGCTGATGCTCCAAGATCATCCCCGAGACGCACAAGAAGAATAAAACTCTCAGAGGAATTGACAGATTTTGTGCCAAATAGTCCATTTTATGGCACAGCCCTCCTCTCAGCTGCATTATCTGGTCTTTAGTGGCTGTCACTTTAAAGGGGAAAGTTGAAAAATTAACAGAGATTATCCTCAAAATAGCAACAAAATAGAAACAGAAGGTCGCTGACAGAGGGAATCCCCTTTAATCTTGTCTGTGCAGTTTCGGATAACTTCAGTGTGCAGTTCAAGACCAAAAGATCAGAGGTTAGAGGTGGGGCAACTGATCTGATGGGTCACGGGATAGGACATGAAATCCTGTACTGCTCTTGCCTTAAAGTAATCAAAAACACAAGCTGGAGTGATTCCCAGAGTGTATTCCTAGATAATACAAATGAGAAAGCTTTGGCAGGCAGATATCATGGAGAAACCGTCTCAGTTTGGCCTTTTAGAGTGATGAACAGCTTGTTTTTTGTTGTGTTCTTAGGGCCAAAAAACAGTTTATTTGAATGTTACAGTGTTCTAATAATGGTCCAAGTGAAAGCAGTTTTCACTAAAACATGGGTGGCCATAGATACCTGCACCTGAAAGGCCTTAAAATGCATAGTCTTTTAAAAAAAAAAAGATTGTCAGACAAAATATAACTGAAAACAACAATTACATAAAAGTTAGCTAAATAATGAAACTGGAGTGTAATACTAACCTCTAGTCAGTTGATAAAATATAACTAAACACACTGAGCACCAACCTTTCAGCTACATACCTAGCTTCAGCTAATGTTTGTCTGAAAACTACACCAGTGCAAGTAACACTGATTAGTCAAATACTCTGCCAAGTCCGTCTCACTCCCAAGTCATCGCATATGGACGCTTGGTCAACACCCCTTGGAGTCAAGCAGTAGCAGTCAGTTGAGTGTCAGGTGACTTAGAGGAAAGTATGGCAAAGTCTGCTTTGGGAGGTGGTCAGGGACTGATATTCACCCAGGTAAGGGTGTTAAACCAGTGTAAAACCAATAGTCAATGTTGACTTTTTTAAGCTACGTAACAAAGCCTACATAAAATATGTAACATATATAATTTATGTAACAAACTTAAGTTACATAACTTAAGTTAGAATATTTATTGCTGTTAACTTGACCGCAGAGCCCTGTGTGCCCAGAGATGACACTAAGGTTGTACCTAGTGCGTTAAAAAGGGATGCCAAGAGGTATTGACCAAGCAACTCTTGCAACAGTAGCTAACGCATTTTAGTCTACCGAATAAACAGAGTTAGCTAGTTAACTCTACTCTTAGTTTATGACATTATGAGAAAGGAGACATTAAACCACACACATCTAAAAAGTGTCCTGGATGATACTTAATATAGTCCAAGACCAGGTCAAATGTTTTCATTGTGGTTCTTGTTGAAGAGAAGAAACACACACAAAGAAAATTTCTTCCTAAAGTTTCTTCCTAACCATTAATGCAAGCACTGTCTTGCTTGTCAACATACAGAAACTTGTGTCCAAGGAATTGTAATAAGCATTAGCGGCTAACTCACTACTTACTGCTTAGCAACCTTTTAATTGTTTTAACACTACATTTCAGTTATTTAAGTTTATTATTTATTTATGTATTCAGCTATATCTTTGACTGGCTGATAATATTTTACTGCCTTTTGTCAGGGCTCCATAGCAATGAACACCACAGACAAAGCAAATTATGGCAACACAAAGTTTAGCTCAAGTTACGTTGCATGGAATAGAGAGACTCTTTATTCCTACCTTGGCAGACTCTCTCTGCCACCAAAATCCAGGATAACAAACAACATTAACCCTATTATTGCATGCTAAGTGGAATCCAGGGCTGTTTGAGAATAGCACAGCATCTTATCTTCTCTCACGGCTTCACTCTGACTAAGATGAACTTCTGCATGACTTTTTCTTTCAAGGGGAATTTACAGGCATCAAACCGAAACACTTTGTTCTACACTCAGCCTCCCGTCTCTTTCTTCTCCCACAGCTGAGAGGCGGTACAAGAAGTGGGGCTCTGTCCTATCATCTGAACTTTATTACTTTGCTCATTTTTTAACTAAAACAAAGTCAGGTCTGAACAGTCAGGTGTTCAACCAAGATCTTGGCTGGCGCTGAGGGTTATTGTTTATGTCATACTTATCATACACAATGAAAGAAGCAGAAAACTTTAATCTGAGCATTTTCTGTGACTCATCAGACATCAGTTTTCCAGAGCTATAAATGGGTTCTGTATTAGTCCCAACTGTTAAATCTAGAGAAACAACATGTATTTTATATCTCCACAGGGCACCGATCACTCCTATTCATAAGCTTGTATATTATACTCCTTCAATCCAAAATTCCACAGCTCAACAAAAGAAAAAAAAAATAGTTTATACCTAGCCATGAATCCTTACAGCAGTGTAAAGGGTGTGCAGAAGTTCCCACATTAAAGCTAAAAATAGTAAAAAGTATTATTAAATGAGATATAGCAAAAGAATGTTCCTTATGTATGGACATAATTTAATATCAAGTGAAGAAAACAGTGGAAGTGCCCATATATAGAGCTATAGAATATAGAATCATTTCCCTGATCCCTTCGACCGATTGGCTGTGAAAACGCTGTGCATGTGGACGTCACTGACAGTCCTCCCCTCCATCATAGGTCAAGCAATTCAGCCCAAGTAGAGGAATCAAAGCAGGCAGAAGTATCATCAGATCATAATCCCTCCTAAGACTTGGAGAGGCTGTGATTTTATCACCTGCCCTTAGCCTTATTCAAAATGTGTTTTTATGTGTTTTAATTTAAAAGAATCTAGCTGTATGGCTGGGTATACACCTTTGGGATGGGGAAGCATTGTGACCTCTGTGTTCACCTTTGACCCAGAGGAAGTTGTTAAAGAAGAATAATGTGCTGTCCTATAAGAGGCATTAACTGTTCTGAGGTCAGAAAATGATGCTGGCATGATCCAAAGTGCCTCTAAACTGACAACATAACGGTGCCAGGAGATAAGGTAAGAATGGTTGGTCATACATTGAAGGGGTTTCATACATACTGCTTATTTGCATAGTTTCCAGGAAAATGAATTGAAAAAAAAACACTAACATAAAATACACGTACAGAAACCAGAGGGATGTTTTAGTGACACCAGTTTGATGTTGCAGGTCTCCTGACTCACGACGCAGTTTGGAAATAAGCTCTACGCTGCCGAGGCCTGACAGTAAAAAGGTCCCACGAGCTTCCCTGTGACAGGCTGTAATAAATGTCACAACCATGAACTCTTTCTAATCCAGACAAAAGGCACACCATCGAGCAGGTAATGCACACGGTAGGCCTGCAAAAGTGCTACTGAGAGTCAACCCAAAACAGCTCCTGCAGATTGATACATGTTCTTCTATGGGGAGGGAATGCTTATGGGGTGGAAAAAAGTACACTTTTCACAAGGGCCAGTGATGTTTAAATCCCTGCAGACTAGCTATAACATCATCATTCTCAGATGTTAAATGAATGTCGGGGCTTTTTTTTCTAAAAAAAACTAATAGCTCTGGTACCTACAGTGTAGTGGTCACTAGGGTAAAGCAACATGATGTATGTGTAATAAAGGTGTTTCCATTGATAGATAGGATCATAAATATAAAAGTATTATAGAACTGTGTGCTCAAGTTGGAGGGATTGAAGGTTAGCTTTGCAGGGCCCAACTACATCTGGCCAGCTCAGTTTTACAGTGACATTTAAGTCTGGAAAACATCTGCTTGAAAATCGATTCAGCTCCATCTGAAACATGTTGGATGACCCAGTAAACATGAAATTGATGACATGATCCTCCAAAAGCCTGTAAACTAGGTGTTACCCACATAAAATCAGTCACGATTCTGCAACTTTTTTTATTAAATTTATTCGGAGACTAATTTCTTTGTGGTAAACAAAAACATTTGACAATGTTTCCGCAACAACAAAAAGCTTTCCGTTGATGCCTGAACAAAGAGAATTATCAATCATCTACTATACAGCCAACTTGAAATAACATCTGTCTCAAACTAATTCTTGCACCTAGCAGACCATTATGAGTTGTTGGACATCTTTGCCAGGATACTTCACAACATCACTTGCTAATACATTTCATTTAAAGCAGTGGAGTCGGTTAGTAACTGGCCCTGGATTATGCCTGTCTGGTTTGATTCAAAGTAGACTCAAAGTTAAAGTATGTCTTTCTTCACCTAGTCCCATTTGTGAACTCAGCACTTCAAAACCAAGATTTCCCCTTAGGTTTGCGTAGGGAACGCTAAGTGACTGAGCGAGTAACATACAGAGTGATGTTGTCATAAATGATGCTAGTCTTCTCTTCGAACCTTGTTGAAATATGATGTATTGTCCTAAATCAAAGACTTTGCAGATGTCTGAAACTAGTGTGTGTCCAGTTCAATTCAAAGGGCTGCGCTGGTGTGGCATGAGATAAGATATGATTCCGGAAGTACAGTTTGAGTAATGCATGCATAAAGTATATGATTTTACAACTCTGTAAAGCTTTTTAGGTAAAAGAATCTCTCTTGATTCAAGAAACGGAAGAAATATGGCTTTCATGTTACGCCACTCCGATGCAGCTCTCTCACTGAAAGGAAGGAGGAGGCTTTTGGTTTAACTGCAGTACTGTTGTAGGTCAGAAATAAGCCATACAAACTGGATTTGTGGACTCAAAGTAAAGTTATCAAATCCAGTGTAATAAAAAACAACTGTTCAGCATGACTTTCTGAAAGCTATTGTTTAACCCATAATTATACAAATGTAGTAAAATAACACTTTTGTCGCACCAAACTCTTTTCAATAATTCTCATCTACGACATACAGCTCTTTAACAAACATTACAGAAATCTTACCTGTTCACTGATCACTGGTCACTTGGCATTCCTCTTTCAAGTTATAGCCTGGTGTCCTTCACCTGTCAGGGAGAGATATAATGATAATGCTAAACATGATAAACACACACTTACTCCGCAGATACACCTGTACAGTCTAATGCAGTCAAATATAACTCTTCTGCCATAAAGACTACCTTTATGATGCCTATAAAGGTTAGTTTCTTGTTGTCACGGTCATAGACTTGATTGCAATAGTGTGTCTCAGCACTGAGGTCATAGTTAGTGATGGTCCTGAACTGCCTTACCTCATGTATGTAAATAGGGAGAGCAAAAAATTACACCTCCCGGTACAATGCAGTTGTGACTGACCTCTAACTACTATCACCGGCATCAGCCACTTCATCTTCAACCCCATCTTTCATCATCAACATCGTGTTGGGAGTGGGATTTGAAAACAGCCTCCATCTGTTTAGCTTCTGCTTGTGATTGACAGCTCATCAAAGCGATAAAGCACAAGCCCTGAAAGCTCCAACTAGTCCCGCGGATCATGATGCTTGGACGCGTTCTCCTTTCTCTCTGGTGGGGCAACAAACTGCCAAGTAAATACGCATGTAATCAAGCGGCCAATAAATACACCAGAATAGCACGACAAGAATGTTCACACAGTTAATGTGGATCCCACAGAGCGCCAACAGCTCTGCCAGTCCCAGTGGGATCCAGGAGAGGGTACAACAGGGAAATGGCTACGTTCCAGTTAATTGAAGAAGACTTGGTTTCTGCAGCTTCAATGTTTGAAGCTGGTCCAGAGTGTTATCAAGGAAGGAAACAAAGGAGGGCCCTGCTAGCTAGAGTCCAGCTTGGTTGCAGAGGAGTGAACTAAATTGCTTAAGGGCTTTGCAAGCCATCTGATTTTACTATCTTGCACAAGCAAACACAAAAACACACTGAGACTAGAGATACTCACATACACTCACAGCACACACATTCTTTTATGTATCTTGGAAGAATGAACAAGAGGTCAGCAGATATCAGTCTTTCAATAACCTGAAAGACAGAGATGAATTAAGATCTAGTACTTTTCATCAGCTGTATTCTGGTTTCACATCAAATCACCCCGATTGAATGGCAAAATAATAATCTGTATGGCATGATGTATAGTACTTCATTAAGTTGCTGATTTACTGAAGAAATATAAGGCTAGCCTGTGTGGTTTAATAGAGCCTGTAAACATAATTCTTTCCCATGTGATAAGAGGACTACAAAACCTTTCCAGGGAAATGACGCTAACATGAAGTCATGCCACGATTTCTCTCAGCTACTTTAATGACAGCAATGAGTATTTTGTTAGGAGAAACAGCCAACAACAACAGCAATAACCGCAAATTTTCATTATCTCTTTAGACTCTAGTACTGAGAGCATCTTTTGTAAACCTTAAGGGTGAGAAGGAAATTATTCTTCAGCTTTATTTTCAATCCTGTAGTGACACCAAATCTATTTTAAACGTAGTGATTTTGTGTTGGTATCTTACACATCCTTTTCCCCTTGAGTGAAGGATTCAGTGAAACATCTGTTTCAGGATACAAACAACAAGACGATGACCCAGTGGAAGAATTCAGAGCCTCGTCCATGTCCATTCATCCACACCAGTGCCCATTCTTGACAGTTTTACTTTGGTCTTTTTCAGCCCTGTTATTTTGATCTATGTATGCAGGCTGCTTAAGGCAAAGTTACACTGAGAGGATTCAAACCAGGAGAACCCAAGACCTCTTCCCTCTTGGATTGTTATTGCAGGCACATTGTGTACCCAAACATCACATTACAATCTCCCATTACAACAGAACAGTCTTATTCTGGTACTTTTGCCCAGGGGACTTCTGGTCGGGTTCAGTCTGTCATCTGCATATGCTGATGTGTGCGTCACGGATGCAGTAATTCAATCATCTACTCTTCCTTTCAGTAGTCCTAGTCACTATAGAATGAGTTTCAAGATCTAGGATCTGTAGTAGATGTATTATCTCTAATCTCATGGACCTTTTGCAAAGACTTGAATGATAACAATGTTCACTTTCTAACAATCTATCCTCAAAGGAATTCATCGAGCTATAGTCTTTTGTATGTGTTCATCCTGCCCACTTTATCTTCTCCATATGCCTAGCTAGTCACTGCATGTGGGTGTGAATGTAAGTTTGAACATTTCAGAAAGTTACAGAGGTTCCTCAGTGAGTGAACTGATTCTTGATTTTGGAAAAAGTAGTTTAGGCTAAGTTAGGTATTTTTCAACCTGGACCTTATTTTCACATGTTTGTGTCTATGTCACTAATTCATAGTTTTCAGCTACATGACATGCGTGGTGACCTGGAGGGCAAAACAACAGACCAACATAGCGGCTCACACCGCGACTCCCCCGTAGAGACGCCACAAAAGCAGGATCACCTTTCAACTCAAGAAAAATAAAGATATGTACATAAACTGCAAGTGTTGGGCATATCAGGTCTGTATAACGTTACAGCATCTGCTGCCGCATTTCTACCATTAAAAACTGCCAGGTCCCAGCCGCCGCTTGACTGCGGTATGTTTACATTTACCTTTACCTTGTGAGGAATCCCTCATCTAACACAGCCCAGGCTTGTCTCCTCCTCAATTAGTCCATCCGAAAATAACAACCATCCAGCATTTCCAGCAATTTAAAGTAACAGTGTATCACTTGCTTAGTGGTTGGCAGGCAGCGGAAAAAAAGCTTTTTTTGCCCTCCAAGGGAGAGTTTTCCTTGGAATGTGAAGTCACGTTAAAACTATGAATTGGCACAACATTTTAAAAAAATTAAAATTGGGCCAGTACTGAGCTAGTGCACTGCAGTCAGGAGCAGCAAAACAGGGCTGCAACGTAATCCTTGCAGGCAATTGTGCCCCGTCAAATCAAGTCCACTGAAGTGCTTGTTTTTGCCACTGACAGCTCATGTTGTTATTAGAAGTGTCTGAAAACACGGTGGAAAGTATCCCTACAGAGAGAAACCTTTTGTTAAAGAGTAAGATCCTTTTTGTTTAACCAGAAACAGCTGCTATATCACCCTTGTCAAAGCCACCAGACTCCCTTGACAATCTGTTCTCATTTCCCTGACTCGACACATATGGACGCATGGTCAAGACCCATCAGCATTAGTTTGTAACGCACTGGGCATCCTTATAGATCATAGTTCAGCGCATTGGGGGGAAGCCCTTTGGTATCAGTTTTTGACGGTAAAGGTAGGTATATGATATTTAACAGAGAAGATGGGGTAAGGAGGTGGTTGGGGTGGATGGAGGGCCAGAAACTCAACTTTGAACCAGGAGAGTGGGGTTCATGTACTGTGCGGTAACAAAAAAATCAAATTTAAATATTTTTATTTGAGTTATACGATGATCTTGCGCTACACTCCCACTCTCCTCTCCTGACTCCTGTCGCCTCTCCTCTAACGCCCATCCCCTTACAAATCTTCTCCAATCAAACACAAGTAACATGAAATGAACATAAAAAAAACAGCCAATAAATGCCTCTAATCTGTGTGTTACACGATTTTAGATACCTTGGTACATCGAGGACCAATTTGAGTGCGACACACAACCAACAAGAACGCCGGTATGCTGCTAACTACTGTCAAATAGAAATTATATGCCATATATATATATATATATATATATATATTTAATATTAGCCTTCCAACATTTGGCCACCAAACGGATTATCCACCCGCATTTGATTCGCTATAACATCTGTTTCTGGTTTACTCTTTATAAAAAGATCTATCTCTGTAGGGATCCATAATGTTATAAGACACTTTAAATTACATTTTTTGATGCGGTGCAATTGCCGGCAAAGATTGCATTGCACCCCTGTTTAGCTGCTGCAGACTGCAACATATTAGCCCAATACTGGACCAATTACAAAAAAAATGTCCCAATTAGTCACATAGATAAAAATAGGACCCAGGTGGAAAAATACCGAACTTACCCTTTAACTCAAGGTCCACTTACTAGCTTTTTCCAGGGCTTTACACTGCATTTAAAAGTAAAAGAGGACCCAAATGCAGGTGGACTTATGGGCCTTTATTAGAGTCAAGGATCAGATAATAGGCTTACATTTTGGGAACTGGAAGGCAGATCTAACAGCCAAAAAACTTTTACAAAGTCAGGAAGGTAAGGGATAACAAGCACAGCTTCTGAAACAGGTGAAAAGGAACACGCAGGATTGGCAGGTGAACACAACAGTCAATCTGAGAGGAGAAAAGTAGCTGCTATTTATGCATTAAGGCTTTATGAGGGAACGAGGCACAGGTTTGCAGGGAGGAGCCCAATCAGGTGACTGCCAAACTTGGAGGATTGCAGAGTCTGGAAATTTGGGAGCAGAGAAGTTGTGAGGCTGAAGGGGAAGGAAAGGTGTCACTGTGACATGGCCAAGCCGGTCCTTGGATTTTAATACTGAGCAATAACAATATGTTGATCTATGTCATGTATTTCTCACTGACGAGGTTGGTTTTAAGCATCGAAGGCAAATAATCAGTTAACCTAAAAAGATACACCATGCCTCTGCGAAAAAAAATATTTCATTCTCTCCAATGACACTTTGAGGAAACATCTAACTCGTCACAGTTCACAACCAGTGTCACAAAAGTGCTGCTCAATTACCAGCCTTAGTGGCAGA
Source organism: Micropterus dolomieu (assembly GCF_021292245.1). Taxonomy (NCBI): domain Eukaryota; kingdom Metazoa; phylum Chordata; class Actinopteri; order Centrarchiformes; family Centrarchidae; genus Micropterus; species Micropterus dolomieu. The sequence continues at coordinate 4,632,305 of NC_060163.1, read as the reverse complement.
CGAAGCGACCAACCATGAAGGCGACCACAAAAGATCCAGGTAGCATTCAACAGGAAACATCACCTCGGCCAATTACCCATGAGCTCATATGTTGCCAAAACAGCCATTAATCCGAGTGGTGAGCACAAGGAGGGCTAGTGCAGCTTCCAAACCCTGCGCCAAGGGTGAGAGGGCTCCCAGGCAGAAACACAAAGGAGGAGGTATGTGATATGGCAAACAGTTGAACTGATTATTAGGTTGCTGAGACACTAATTCAGTGTGTACTACAGTATGTGACAAAACAGTGCAGACTTGAACTACGTGAAACATGCAATATGTAACAATAAGGTCTGGTAATATATGAAAGAGCAACAAACTATTCATACTTTTTACAACCTTGCCACGATCTGGAATGGATTAAATTGACTTTATATACTTTAAACAGACTTTCCAGAAACCTGCCCCGCCGTCTTTCCCTGAACTGTTGTCATATTAAGACCCAAATAATACAAACCAGTTACGAGAAGAGAGCTTGACATGTTGCAAATTTTCTAAAGGTATGTGTAAGATGATTAATGATGAAGGCTTTACATATAAAAATGAACAGTATACACAAGTGAAACCAGACTTCTAGGAGACTCATTCCACACTTCATTGTAGAGAGCATTGGAATAATGATAGAAACACTGCTTGTGTCACATGTCTCCTGGGGGCCACGTGTCCTGTCATCATAGACAGATGGAGAACTGGCTGAGCACAAATAATGTCCAAATATATAAAAACCAGACAAATGAGTAAGTTGTGTCTGTGGTATGGAAGGCCACAGAGACATGTTATCTTGACATTCTCTTGTGTGTGTAGCATGAAGAGACTACAGCTTGCATTTCGTCGTACAACCCTGTGTTGTATATTGATAGAAAAATCACCCTTGTACCTTGAACAATTCTCTTTTTTATACAGTAAGCGTGGGTGATGACAGCTATAATTGAATCAGTTGTTGCCCAGTTAATGATGGCAGCCATGAGCACAGTAGCTCGATGACTTTAGAGTCTGTGTTTATAGATATAGATAGTTTTTTTATGTGTGACACTCACATACAGTCCAAGTGCGAGCTGACAACCCAAAATAAGGTCAAAGCAGCTAAAAGCTGTGTAGAGCAGCACAGATCGTTGTTATTTCTTAGCGGGTTTGTCACCGTCAGTTGCCCTTTCACATTACTCAAACTACAATTATTTTGTTAGCAACATTTCAGACAATAGGGTTACCATACGTCCGCTTTTTTTTTACCAGACATGTCCTCTTTTTGGGACCTAAAAAAATGCATCTGGTCGGGATATCTAAATCGCCCAAAATGTCAGGGATTTGGCTTTTGTTTTCTACAGTCGACATAAATTGTGTGTGTTTTTGCATTGCTTTGATCTTTCTCTTTGGATTCCACCTACTCGCACGCCACCATTGTATGTCATGTAGGCCTTCCTTCGTGCAAACATTGGTGAAACTGATACCATTATCTGAAATTATAATGAATACACAAACATTAACTCTTATTAAACCCTGATTCAAGGGGGCTGTAGGCCTACTGTAGTTGTTACATACTACCAATGGTAATGTTACTATTAGGTAACTCTCTTTTTTCAATAAACGAGTTGAAACACATATTTTAAGTGTTAGCCTTTCAGAAAGACTAAAGCAAAATATGCAGCTGACATTTTGACTTGTCACAGTAGAAAAAACACAGGTGTAACTCGTAACATTAACGATGGCTCTCTTCCATTTAAGTCCCAGGTCCCTGGAGGACATGTCAGTGAAGGAGCATGCACAAAATCAGGGCTCTGAAGCCAAAACGTTGCTGCAAAATACTTTTGCAGTCTTTATTAATTCATGTCATAAATTGCACCTGGGCTTTTCCTGCTAAGACGTGTTAAAATGATTTTCTTTCATTGTTTTTTTTTTCCTAACCTAAATTTATTCAGGAAAGTATCACTGAGAGGAAGCCTCTCTTTTGCCGGAACACCCAGATCATGTTCGCACAGTTACACACACACATTCACAACTGGAAGCTTCCCAGTACAACCAGTCTGTAAACATGATTGACACAACATGAAGTTGTATTTATTCTTAAACGTGCAACAATTTCGGATGATAAACGCGGACTTACGGAGGATGGACAGCTATTAAACTGAAACCCTTCCATGAACATTAGTTGTTAAATATTCCCTACTTTTCCTTTGAAGGGGAACTCCACCAATTACACAACAAAGTCTTTGGGAGTAAAGGCTTGAGAGCACAGTAGCTGCTACTAGCATGATACACCTGAACCAACCTCTTAGCTGTTAGTTCCATTGTGGGTAATGTAGGTGCCAGGTTATGACAAACTACACTTTGAAGTAACTGGTTAGTTGTAAGGACATAATTAAAGCAACGTTATGTGAGATTGGTTGTGATTTGGCGCACTTACCGTTTAACCGTGTAATTCACCGCTGTTGTAAATAAAGCAATCTGTACATGTGCATTTGTTATGATTACATTATTATGATCAAAAACTAGCAAGTTGACAACTTTGCTAACACAGCCAAAAGTCAAGCAAGACATAGCAATATTACTTACTAGTCCAACAGAGAGAATGATCAGCATCTTCATCTTCAGACTTTTATTTCATGAGGCTCTTGCTAACAACGTCTGGGAGCCTTAGCTTCCTCTGTCAACATCCTCTTCGGTCTCTTCACCTCTGCCATTAGCTAATGTTATGTCCATAGAGGTCGCTGAGCCCGGTAATGTTGCCTGCTCGACCAGCTCTGGCTCGACACTGGCGCCCCTCTCCACCACCAGCAGCAGCAGCTGTCGTTAAGTTCGCTAACATCAACTCGAGATTTGCGTCTAAACCTCTCTCTGTGATACATCTGGCTAATTTTGCATTAGTCGACAACTTTGATAACACAGGCAAACATAAGCAAGCGCAACAACACCAGACATAGCAAGGCAGCTAGTTATTTCACACCAGCCCAAATGCAAAAAGGCCAGCTCGGCATCTGTCCTGCATCTCTTCCAGAGTCACTCTCTCTTTTTCTATTGCTCACTTCCTCTGACATCTTCTATGGTCTCTTTGCAGCCTTTTCCATGAAATCCATACTGAGAATACGAAGTTAGCTTCTTCCAAAGAACTTATATTGTACATTATGTACTTTTTGCTTCTTCTTATAGCCTGCTTGCAGAAGAGTCGTGTTGGTGCCGGAAAGCATTTAGCTGTTGTCGTGATAGAAGTTCTGCCCAGGATACCAGTGTTACCGCATAGTGTATGTAAGTGTAAATAATAAACCTCAAATAATATTGGCATAACAACAGAGCAAAGTGTTTTGAGCCAACCAACCAACTGACACTGCCATCCTGACTGTCTCGTGCAATTACTTGCAGGGCTAAAAACTGATCAGATGAATTTTGTGAAATTATTTGTACACAATCAATACCTGTGCAGATGCAACTTTTCTGTTAAGTTGCATCTGCACAGCTTCCAAATTCTTCCAGTGGCCACTCACAGTGTTGCAGTTAGAAATTCCCCTGTTCCTAAAAAGCATTTTTCCCATAGGCCATCAATTTAGAGGCAACATCTTTTTTTAACTATTAACCGGACACCTCAAATTGCAAACAAGGTCAATTATAACTCTTTCTATTATGAATTGTTGATCCCTGGAAAACTTTCCTTCAGTAGAGGAAAAACTATTTAAAAAATCTGTGATGTGTCTTTGTGATGTCACTGTCATCACAATGTAAAGTCTATGGGCCGAGCAGGAACTCGAGGGAGAAACATTACTGCACGTATTCGGTGGGCTACATCCCCCAGAAGTAAGCCTGGAAGAAAACTTTTTGGCATATATGCACCAGGTAAGCAATTGTTATTTTACTGAATAGGTGTCACCTTTGTGCCCAGTATCTAGATCTTATAATACATCCAAGGTTCAGAGATACACAACTACTCACAGCCACGTGAACCAACACCTGACGACCTCCAATACGGTGCATAGAGGGTGCATTCATTGCATCAAGTCCTTTACTGCCAGGCTCAGAAATGAGTTAATTACCTGGATCTCCCCATGACATCCAGCCAAAACCACAACAATTTAGACGCTCTAAACTGTGGCTACACACAGGCAGAAAAATCCTCTTAACATGTCCAAATCATACCTTTCATTAAACCAAGTTCAATAGCTTGTTTACATCAGGCTGGGGTGTCATACCCTAGGGTTTGCCAAAGAAGCAGATAAATGTTTGTTTGTTCTGAACAAGTCATTGGTGCGGAATGCAAGCTGTTTAGTGCGGGATGCTGTGATATTTTGTTTGCGTGTGTTTGTGTTTGTGTGTGTGTGTGGCCATGAATACGCACACATACAGTATGTGATTGGCCGTATATGTACAGCATGTGTATACATTGTTACTCAGGCCAAACAGTATTTACACCAAACATGTGTAAGCACTTGAGGGCCACTGTATGTAAACTCTGTATGAAAACCAATTTAGCATAGTAAATATGAAATGATGAAATGTTTATGCAAATGTAATTAGCAAACTAATGGGCTTTCACATCAACAAATATTGATTGAGAACATCTGCTTGATGTGTGAGATCATTACATTCCTCGGGAAAGGTTGCATTACAACACCCAAAGTCTAATCAGGCGATGTTCTGCCAAATAGAAATAACAAAAGTTATAATAATAGCTTGTCACTTATAACTTGTTTCATAGAAACTCTAAATCTAATTAGTGAGGTCAGTGTCCTAAACTCAGGTTAACTCACTATCCAATTAAAACCCATTCTATAAAAATGGTACCCTATTGTAAACATTGTTTATGTGTTTGCAGCATTTTGTGATAGTCATCAATATAGTCCATTTAACTGTGGCCAGATGCTTGGGCACATTCCTATGTCAGCAAATTTTAAACACTTACAATGACAAGCATAAGTGCATTAGAGTGGAACGCCAATATCATCATATTGATCTACTCTTATGTTAAGAAAAAAGCGTCATAGCCATTTAATCATTATGCCAAATATGCTTTTAGTCACTGTTAAAGCAGGCTCACTGTGTGTTTAATTCTAAGTCACTGCAAGGGATAACAGACACGTTTTAAAGAGGGACATATTGTAGATTAAAAAGATAAATGCATTCTGAGAGATTTGAGGCAGTGTAAACATTTCACAACTTAATAGCATCTTGGTGCATATCTTTTCAGCTTTTTTTGCTCAGAAAATGAGTGAAATTCTGTGAGGTCATTTGTGTCTCCCGATCATTTTGCGACACCTGTGTCTTTAATCATGCAGCTCTCAGAGTTCATTACTGGTGTCAAACATGGGGTTCGATATAATGAAAATCTTTAGGATTATAACTTTTAAGTTAGAATGACAGAAGGTTCTGCCCATTTTAAGGATGCATTTTCACCTCACAGGGTTTCATTTGTTTGTTTGTTTTTTTTTTTTTTTTTTTTACAGCTGTTACATCATTTAAATATTCCAAATAGTTAGAATAATTTTCTGAAGAATACTAACCACATGAACTGTTGACTGATCCATCATCAAAAAACATTTTCATGTCCCAGCTCACTCAATGCATGGGCTTCATTTCAGTGTGTCAGGTTTATATTTTATGGCTTGTGATGATCAGTGGCTGGAAAATACAGTTTGATTTATTCACAAATTAGAACAGACAAACAGTGTCTGTTCTTAGTTAACCTGATAGATTAGAGAGCACATGTCGCTGACTGTATTGATCTTTTCATATTAACCCCGCAGGCTCACCCAATCTGTTTCTTAAACCAAACAGGGTCCGTCATCTACTGTGCGTACTTGAAGCAACATTATTCCACATCTGAGCCTTTGAAGTCTAAGCAAACCGGCGGCGAATACTTTGCACAGGTATGAATTTGAAAGTCAAGGAACGCTGAGCACTCAATGAAAGGTTAAAAGGCATTTCGGCCTGAACACAGATTACGTCTCATGAACCCAATCCCTTTAAGCCATGTCACAAACCCATCAAAGTATTAGACAGATTCCGCCCACAAGAATTCATAATGACATCTTTAAACCGTTTTGCGCACAGCAGCAGAATAAACTCATGAAAGTTTGCAAAGGTGTTGCTTAACCTGCCTGATCTGTCTGGCAGGTTTTTGATGCGTCATCTCAAATTTTTTATTCGGTACATCAAAATCTGACCGCTTCACTTGATGGTCAGTGCCCATATTAGGCACCAGAAGGCTACTGCTCATCCTGGGTATAATTAAAGCTTTAGCAAAGATTAGAAACAAAAACACATATTGTGTGTAAAATAATCACCGAAGACATACCTGTCTGTTTGCAAGAGCTTAGCTCAGGTCAGGCGCAGGTCTGTGCAGATTATCTTTGGTTTGATATCATTACTCTCCCTCACCTTCTTGATGCTGAATCCCTAAATGTCCATCTAGATTGCAGTCTTCTTGTTTCTTTGCTTTAGCAGCCTTGCTGTTGATCATGGGGATCTTTTTTTCCCCCTCTGATGTTCTTACTTGGCTGGACAGGTGGCATTCCCTCGTCTATATGCTCCATGTGTTGGTTCATACAAGACATGTAAAGCAAGAATTAACTGATAATATGCTGACTCAGTAAGGCCCCATCTCTTTTAACAGCCTCATGGCTATTATACAGTACAATAATGCTACTGTGTGACTCTATCCTGCCAACATGCCAAAAGAGCTCCCTGCTTTACATGGGACAATGCAATTCATTTCACTTTGAATTTACAATATGTACGGTAGGTAGGCGAGGGATGCAGCTATTAGCACGTGCATGCACTCTTACAGCCTGAAATTTAAATAAGAGATATGAACGAACCTGACAGCAGCTCTCACAATACCATGTAAAGTAACAAAAGCACCACTGCAGGATCAAAACAGATGTTTTACATCTGGATTGACTTCTGCATAATCTAAACACATTACTTATTATTGCAATTACTCGTGTCTTACAATGTAATTAGACATCATAGGAAACCCATAGGCTGCATTTCAGCAACCCAAGCTATGTAGGTTGTGTGTGCCAATTCAGTTTACTGGAACTCTAATTGGACACATGTGGTAACATGTGTCCAAGTACTAACTCATGAGCAAACCAGTAAAATACAACCAGTCTGGGTGGCATTCAGCTGCATGAACTGTCAACGGAAGGTGAAATAAAGGGCGTGAAACACACCAAAGCCCAACTTAACCACAGTTTAACTAGCTAAATGTAGATGATTTATCCAAATGCAATAAATATTTAATGGTAGGCTTATATGTAGTGGTGTCTAGTGGTGACAGTTTGGGGTTTATATGACTCGATTTTGAGATATTAATCTCTTTGACCCTGAATAGAATTTTGCTATTAAAAATCAGCAGCAGCATGTTTTCTGAGACTGTGTCTACATTACTGAGGATAATCCACAGACCTCATTAAGAACAATTTTCACTGGAACTTATTTCTACAAAAGAAATACTCCCTATTTAAACTATTTATTTTGTGAGGTCTGTTGATTGTCCAGACTAGGGGGCCTTTATTATTCTTGATTTTTTTGCCACTCTTTGGGGCTTCAATGATGGCAGTGTCAGCCCACCATTTTGGTCCAGACTAAAAGGCTTTCCCTGTCCGCAGAGAATGAATCCTGATCACTTTGATGATCCTCTGACTTTTCATTTCATCGTTGACATTTTTGAGTCGTGACAACTATTGGATTGGTGATTGATGATTCCCCACAGGATTGTAATAACTCTTGACACATCTCTGACCATCATCAGGTCAAAATTTTAATTTGTTGAACACTTTTTAACCAAATTCCTCAAATGTAACTATCTTTAGTGCATGAAATATTAGCACACTTACATACTTAACTAAGAAGGTGAACATGGTAAATATAATATAAGCACCACTGTGCCTCCAATGCAATTGATCTTTTAAGGCAGTACACCTTAAAAGATCAATTGCATTGGAGTGGAGACAGATCCCTCAAAAACTAGGCGAAAAAGCCTCTAGAGGTATGGACTTTAAGATACAAGTTGGAACATATATAGGTTAATAAAGAGTCCTGTATAGAGCCAAATTCTTTGAATTACCACTCTCAACACAATGATCTGCTTACAAGTCTGTGCACTTTTTAAGTCAAAAAGAACATCACTTTTCCAGTTTAAAATTACACTTTTGGCTTAACGATATTGTTCTGACAATTCATACACAATTCCTGTTTTAATGAGCAGGTTTTGACATGCAGCCTATTCACATTTTCGTCATCCTCAGAGTCTAGACATCACAATACTGAATGGCCCCAATCAGATTATGCTCATCTATACTTCAATATACAGCCTACAGCGGGCCACACACTGCACAGACTAATGCACAGGACTTAGGAGAAAAAGGGAGGAAACGTCAACACATGTGCATGTTAAGTGAATATGAGTGTGTCTTGAGGGAAACCAAAGGGAGAGTGTTATCAGAGGGAGATAACAGGACACACTATAGGGCTTTTTGGCACATAGCAGCTGAGTCATTACACTTGTAGGTCAAAATACAACCCTTAATGTAAGGGCACCATTATTAGAAATCAACAGTGAAATAAACAAGATGCCAAAATTAGCAGGTTAAGGTGACCGACAGGCCAGATTGTGAACTAAAGTGGTGTACCCCTTAAATGCCAGGTCATCCAATAGAAACTTATTATCAACTGCAGTTTAGAGAAGAGAGAGCTCTTTGAAATACAAGCACAGCACTCAACCTAAGCCCTAACAACTGACAGTATACCCAGCCTATTTAAATGATTTGTCTCCGACCATTTGTATGATCTGCCTCCTATTGAAACTCAACACTGTGACTGCTGCATGCTTTTATCTACAGTAGGTCACAACATGAGAGGAAAGAAGAACCTAACACGGCCAGTGGCCCTTTCTCAGATATATCTTGAATATAAAAACTTCTAATGAGTTAGCTCAGAGATACTGGCCCTAAATCAAGTGTCTCCCAGGTCTCCTCTGGATTTGAAAAGAGAAACATAGCAAGCATAACAATATTGTTACTTCAGCTTAGAGGAATTCACCAGCACTAAATCAAAAAGACAAAACCTCCTACAGAATTGTTTCAGCCATCGGGAGTCCTACTGAACTCACATCCAGGCAAACACACAAATACACACAAACATAAAGCTTGTATGCACTGTAACCACTGCTCATATACTCCCAACCAGCGTTTATTTAATTAACACACTGGTATGACAAAACATAACACAAGAAGAAAGACAAGATGGAAACTGAAAAAAATTACCCTTGAAAATGAAAGCTATGATGGGATAAACTGATGAGTAAAAGACTTAACTATAATTAACAAATTAACTTGTTTTAATTCCTTTAGTACCGGGCCCTTGCTTTTATGTATAAATTAATTCAAGATTTATGATAGATTATATATATTTAGAATTTAGGTTTGCTTAGAACATTTTCTCACAAAAGGAATTTCATTAGATATATGACAGAAGTTATCAACTTTTGTTTTGCTTGTAAGGAATAGGCCTATTGATGTGTTTAGGGATGGACTGGGACAAAAGATCAGCCCTGGCATTTTTGGCCACCAAAAAATCTGTCGGACACCCCCCACCAATACACCATCCTTCCATTTAAGGGCTTAGATTAGGGGTGTGATGAGACACTTAGCTCATGAGACATAACATTGCACAAGATTGGGACCATGACAACAAGACAAGAATAGCCTATATTTTAATAGGCCTACTATTTAGAAAAAAACAATTCATTGAAGATATATTTGATAGGGAGGTCTGGGGATCTTCTCCCATTAGATTTTGAGCATGTAACATTTAATTTCCTGCATTCTGGCGACATTTTCTGCACCAGGGAAGCACAAAATTCAGGAGCCAGGTGACAATTCAGAGTATAAAAATATAATAGAATGCAATAATCAGTAGCTTATTATTTATCTTAAGTTACCTTTTTTGGACAACACAGTTTTCTTCTATATTTACAGTGCATTGCAGCCTTATTGTGCAAATAAACCTTTTTCATAGCATTTTCATTTGTTAATTAACATTTCTTGGTGTAAGCTATTTTTAACATTTTTAACAAATGCTTTCAAAAAGTGGTGGGTAGCCTACATGTCCCCAGCGTCCCCACTGTAAATGACCCTCCCTTCCCTACAGGTTGAGCTACTCCATGCTTACCGCTTCACCTCCACTCTCGTTCTGCTTTCTCCCTCAGCCTTCAACGTAATGCAAGAAAGGTAGGTAGGTGAAACGGTAGGTATGTCTCGTGTTTTGCTAATAGAAGCTCTCAACCTTCTAATTCATCCCCTCGGTGTTTACTAAAAGTATATTATTGCATTCAAGGAAAACTAAAGCTATACCAATATAAATGCCGAGATCTGGGATTCCAGCAAATTTGCTAAATGACGACAATAATTCTCATAAATCTCAAAATAGACGAGGATAACACCTATAACCATTTGCATGAAAGACAGCAATAGCTGTAGCCTCAGGAAGCTTGGAATAAAAATGCATTATAAAAAGGAGTCTAAAATTACAATGACGAAAACTAAAATGTCTTTAGCTTTTGTTAATTAAAACTAGACTTTAACAATAATCAGACGAATGAAATGCGACTAAAACTGATCCATTTTCATTAAGAGACTAAAACTAAATCAAAATCAGGTGCCAAAATGAACACTGCTCCAACACTGCAGCCCTGCTGTCCAAAACTGTAATCGAGAGGAGGAGAAAAACACTGCTCAAGAGCCTGTACCTCAAACTTTGCACCATGGTTCATGCCTATAAATAGAACATCTTGCCCTGTGGTGCTTTATCTGTGAAGTAACACACTGCTTACATTTCCTCAATGTACAGTGCTTCAGTTATCAGTTAAACAAAAGCTTTGGCCGGTTTCCTTTTCCTCATATCGACTGCGCTGACCTGCAAAAGGCCGAAGCAAGTGAGAATTATTTTATTCTGGAAAAGTCACACGGGTAATGTTTGTTTTTCAGTTGGGATACTGCAGGCTGTGGAACCAGGACACTTCCTCACAGAGATCTTTTAAAACTCCAAAACGTAAACTGTATCATTACACTAAATTGGGTTTTGCCTCATGCCCATAATAGTAAGTAAACAAGTTCCAAATCCACAAAAATATATGAAAACGCTGCGGCCTTAGCTCGCACTGCCATGCCGCAATCATGTTATTAATGGAAGAAACCAGATTGTTTGGATATCATATCCCCATGATAATTAAATCCAAATGTTTTGAAACGAAAGCTTATCCCGTACATGACTGTTGGCTGTATCACAGAAGAATTGATTCAGTGTACGTAAATAAACACACGGATAAGAGGTTTTGTACACGACTGTAAGCAAACACTAACCTTGTTTTTCTGTAAATCCATAGAGGCGAGTTATCGTGTTGTTATGACATCAATATACCCTCATGGAGCGTGAGTTAACCAACACAAAAAAAAAAAAATGAAATACAATTGACTTATGTTCTTCAGATGTAGACCTATAACATGGCAATTTCGATCAAAAGTCTTGGCTTGTCAATCTGCATTCATGCACAAATGAAAGACACAAATAGCCCTCATGTTATACAGGCAAGCAGAGCTCTAAACCCCAACATTAGTCCCATACTTTCACTCACCAACATATGCTGCTCGGGCAGCTGCTTTCCATAAAAACTAATTGGATTCACTTGTTTTAATTTACTTCACTACTGTAGGCTCTGACCATAACTCACCTCAGATACGTGATTATTCAAACATTTTACGTCCAATTTCCTGTACAGTAATTACCCAGAGGAGAGAGGTGAGTGTCCTCACACCCGCTGCTGCCTGCTCTCATATCCAACAAATGTACAGCATGCAAAGCGCCCGGCCTGCCACCACACTCGTTTCCATAACGCAGATCTGACAAGGACTTCCTTCCTGCTGCTAGTGTCACTATCAATGGAAATAGCTGAATGTCTCATGGAATATTGATAATGACACACCCATAAGGAAAGTAAAGACATAATCACATGGCAACCAGAAACATATATTTTATCATCAAGACAGTTTCTGGTTTTGATCATATTTTAAGGGAGATGACTTTTACATGGAACAGTGTCTGGAAAAACCCAGATGTGATTGAATACACTTTTGGTTACTACTTATATGCCATTCCATTAGCCAGTTGACTCGTCTAATTGTATCAGCCTTTTTTACTGGGCTAAAGTCAAATCAGGGTGGGCTCTAGTCCAGGGGGGTGGAAATGCACCTGAGGCTGTTTGATAACTGCCAAAAACGCTAGAAGAAGAATAATTTGTACAGTTTAGCCTTTTAAGTTTGATTTATACTTGATGGAAGGGGTCAACGGTTTTCTTGTCCGCCAACTAGAGCAACGCTGAACAGATGTATCACACATGATCAGGCTGTACATAGTTTAATCACTTTGTGATACAAGCAACTGCAGGACGGTCTGCATGTTTTATTACTGAATATGAGACTATTCTGTATTTTACTGTGATTGATGATCGCTGTGACCAGAAGGTCAGTGGTGATCATAATGCACAACTTTAAATCCAACAATAACAGCTAGCTAGCTAACAATTATCCATCAACTAACACAAACACATGGATGAGTTGCATTGACGGACTATGACCAAGACACAAGGGTTTTATTTTGTCTTTCCTCTCAAACCACTACCTTGCCTGCAAGTGTTGGAATGACTGGAGATATTTTCTTTCCTGACGCTTTAATGTGACTAAAAGAAATATAAAGAGTAATTTCACTGTCCTCTTAACATTCAGGTTAACCTCTTATCTTTCAGAGAAGCCCGTGCATTAACTCCACATGGTTCAAGAACTACATTCAATTTACTTTGGATATGCCTTGAATAGGCCCTTTGCTTGAATTTTACAGGAATGGTTAAAGGATAGGTTTCCATTTCTTTAAGTCTGTTTTAATACAAAACTTACACTGTATGCCCATACATAAATTGAAAAGGTTGCTGGTCGCTGCAATTAGTCGTCCTGTCCTTACTTAAAAACAATTTCAGTGGAAGGGATGGGGGTTAAAATCCACAGACCTTGTTCTGTTTCAAAATGACTTCAAAAGTTTAGTTGAAGTCTGGGACTTTCTGTACTAGCTTAATCTTGTGGGTATTGGATCTTTTTAGCATGAACTGATGTATGCGTCTTGGAGAGACAGACTTGTTTACACCTTTTTAATGTCTTGCTTGAATACTTCAGAGCTTAGTCTGTCCCCAGTGCTTCTCGGTTGCATTTACACTTACCTCTTTAAATATCAGATAGCTATAAAAATCTATAAAAATTGGCTAAATGGGCTACATGTTAGCTGTTGCGAGTGCCTGAACACTGCTGTATTCACTACTCTAATCTAATCATCAATAGAAGTAGTAACAGAAGAGCAGAGCGATGATACAATTTAGCGTCCACGTTACTTTTGCTATTTTTCTAGATACCTCGAGGTCAAAAGGCACCAGGTAGTGATCAGAAACCTGGACATGTTACGTGCCACTATGATCTGGTTCCAGCATATTTGGTCCCTGAAAACCAGGATTAGGCCTTTTCTAGGGTTTCTGAAACCAGAATAAGGACGTTTACTCCAAAAAAAACCTGATCATAACCTGGATACCAAAGCTTGTTAAAACTCTCATTGGACTTTTTTTCTTCTTCTTTTAGAAAAGAGCACTCCTCAAAATAGATAAACATGTTCAGCAAGAATAATGTGTGCTTACAAGACTGTTGGCCTCAAGTATTCTCCTTCTGAACAGCGCATCCTATGTTTATTCTCATCAAGTATTACTGGCAATTTAATAATAGAGGCCCACGGTGAAGCTAACAAACCCTGCTTCAGGCTGGAAGTTTTGAGGGGTATATGGTGGGCAGAAAATATTGAAAACATTTGCATGTGACCTAGCTGATGTGGGTGCCTCAAGTGAGTTTACTATAAACAGTCATTTCTGTTGCTGTTGATGACCCAAGTGACCAGTGGTTTCACAGGAAAACGCATAATGCCACTGGAATGATGTTTATTCAAAAACACCATATTTATTATTAGTTGCATTATTAGGAAACTGGGATGCACCTTAAAGGATGCACTTCATTGTGATTCGCTTTGGATAAAAGCGTCAGCTAAAATGAACAAGTTATTCACTCCACAATTTTGCATAGTGTTCAGCTGGGTTGAGATCCTGTGAAGGCCATAGCATATGATTTGCATCATTTACATTCTCATCAAAATATTCAGCTATGTGGAAGCCTGTATTCACCAGTTATGGACAAAGTACTCAGATGGTTTCCTGAATGTAAAAAGGAGTATAGTATTAAGCAAAATATTATAATGTGTAAATATAATAATATTGTAACACTGAATAATCCAGCTCCCAATGTACTGTGTAACTTCCTGCAATTTATAATGTAACTTGTGTAACAGTTTAATATTGTTGTATGAATGAACTGACAAAATTACAAAGAAAAGATTTTCAATAGTTTAACTGACCAGCATAATTTAATTTTGTAAAAACAAACAATGTTTTATGTCTGCAACACATTCAACAAAAGTTGGGAAAGGTCTATGTTTACCACTGTGTTACAACACTTTCTAATCGTTTGGGATGAGGTTCTAATTGTAAAGTGTTTTGTCCATTTTTGCTTGATATAAAACTTCAGCCCAACAGTCTGTGGTCGCCGTTGTATAATTCTCCTCTTCATGATGCAACATTCATTCATCCATTCATTTCATTAGGAGACGGATCTGGTGTGGCAGTAGGCCAGTCAAGCACACACACTCTGTGACTAAGAAGCTACGCTGTTGTGGCCCGTGCATAATGAGGCCTGGCATTGTCCTGCTGAAATAAGATTTAGTCCTACACTTCACTCAAATTAGGACTATGATGCTTGATAACTAACTTTTAATCACAGCTTTGAGACAAGATTTTTTTTACTCTTAAGTCAGTTCTTAGTAGTGTTCTTATGAGTAATTCTGAGAAGCTTGATAAATATGAGCCCTGGCCTGGTACTTATCAAGATTCTCAAAGTGCCATTTTAGTCTTAAGTGCTGAGAATTCATGAAATTTACTCCTACTTTTACTGTCCCAGTTATTTAGGACAGCTGGGGTCTCTCAAGTGGTTACCAGTTGCCAGTAGGGGCTTGTGATGGAGAGACATGCACAAATATTTCAGGAGAGGAAGAATGTTTCTGAATTATTTGCACAGCGCAGGCATAATCTTTGTCAGCCAGTTGGTGAGGGATGTCATCTCACAGCTGACTTTACGCAGCAATACGTTTTCAGCTGAACTGAAGGTTGTGAGGATGCTTTGTTAATTTGCCACAGGAATGCTGATGATTTTGGCCCGTCACTGCCATCAATAAGTCAAATTGTCATGGAAACAATTATGGCGCTCCACACATTGTCACGCTTTTCATTGCCTTCCAAACAACACCCCCTGTAATCCGACAGAAGCAAACTCAATTCATGCAAATAGCCAGCTTCCCAGGAGTAGTAGGTGCAATTGATGGCGTTTACTGATGGCTCATGTAAAGAACAAATTTCATTTCCAATGTGTATGTAGCCTACACATAATGTATTCTCTTAAAAATTCTTAATTGTCAAATGTCTGTTGAACGTAAACTCCTGAGGAATTTCACTATTCAATGTGATTTTATCTGAAAATATTCTTAAATAAGGAAATCTATTCAGTGATTGGTCCTTGGCTACATCGTCATCCAAAATCCTATTTGCAGCACAGCAAAGTGTCGTGAATCAGCACTAAGACTGACACTTAAGATTTAGTCCTACATTTCACTCAAATTAGGTCTATGATGCTTGATAACTAACTTTTAAGCTTTGAGCCAAGAATTTATTTCACTTTTACATCAATTCTTAGCAGTGTTCTTATGAGTAAATCCGAGAAGCTTGATAACTATGGGCCCTGGTCTTTTTCATCTTTTCGGCACAGAGAACTCAAAGCACATGGGTCCACTGTCTTTCGGTCCATCTGAGATGACCTCGGGGCCAGACAACTCGGCAGCGATTCTGCATACAATTGATTGCTCCTTGCTTAATAAAGTTTCAGGCTGCAGCAGTTGACTTTGTTAAGTGACAATGGTTTTCCAAAGTCCACCCGAGCCCATATTTGCCCCAGAAACATGATGGTTTCTTAGGCTGGGTTGCCTGGGGGCTCGATGGCAGAGATGGGGACTCGAGTTTGAGACACATAGAGACTTCAGACTCGACTTGAGACTCGTACTCGGACTCGAGGTGTGGGACTCGTGAACAATGATTATTTTTAGGAAATGTCTGATGAGCTTGCTGTTATTCCCCTCCCTCCGTTACCTATAACCTGCCTACGTAACACATAGTATCAGAGAGGACAACAAACACTGGCAGCTGCTCATAAAATTCATCATAAACTTTGGCTTTAAAACTTCATACAACAAGGCCCAAACAAAGAAGCGCTAAACGCAAAATAGATTCTTGCTTCAGCTACGACCTACGGGAGGTTAACTCCGACTGTCGTTCGTTATGAAAAGATGAATGAACGTTTGTTTACTTGCCAAACTTGTGGAAGCCTACTCGATTAACGTAATAATTTACGTCCCGCTGGCTGTCATCACGTTAATTTTTAATGTTGGCTGCAAACAGGTTACAGGTTTATTGTTTAGGATGCCTGCCTTTGGTGTGAGAGACCCGGGTTAAATCCCCCACTGTGACCCATCCACCATTGTGTCCATGAGCAAGACACTTAACCCCTAGTTGCTCCAGAGGCGTGTGACCTCTGACGTAAGTCGCTTTGGATAAAAGCATCAGCTAAATGAATAAACGTAAATGTAAATTGTTGATTATGTAACATTACAGTTTTATTTAGTTAACGTTACACTGGTTTGAGAGTCTGGGATATGTTCTTTTAAATAATTTATTCTTTAGAAAAAGGTTTTGTTTTTTTTTGTCTATTAATATACACACACACACACACACACACACACACACACACACACACACACACACACACACACACACACACACACTCTTACCGTTTTATGTTTATTTTTTAACAAACACACACGCGCTTACTGTTTTATTTATTTATTTTATTTTTAATATATTTTTATTTTTTAACAAACACACACACACACACACACACACACACACACACACACGCTTACTGTTTTGTTTATTTATTTTATTTTTAATTTATTTTTTTTAACACACACACACACACACACACACACACACACACACACGCTTACTGTTGTTTATATATTTTATTTTCATTTTTAATTTAATTTTTTTTTTTAAACACACACACATACGCTTTGATTACTTTACGCTTTTTGAATTGAAATGATATGTGTTGACTTACAGTAGTTTATAAGCTGTCATTAATTGCATTGCACATTACATGGTTGTGCTCTGTGAAAAACAGGTTACAGTTACAGTATTCCTCATAGCTATGCAGTTTTATAAGCAGCCTGGATTGAACGCAGCAGGTGATACAACATTTGTAATAACCACGAGAGACATGAGACTTGACTTGGACTCTAGCTCAGAGACTTGTGAGCATCTCTGCTTGAAGGTCATGCCCTTTACACACTGAGATGTCTTCAACTTTCCTGAATCTTTTCAAAGACCTAAATTCTCTGCAATCATCATTCAGAAATGTTCCCTTTGAACTGACTAACAATTTTCTCACAAATTGTGGCACAAAGGGGTGAGCCACGACCTCTCCTTACTTGCAAAGACTGAGCTACTTTTATAGCCAATCATGACACCTCACATGTTACCAATCAGCCTGTTTATTGTGGAGTCTTCCAAACAAGTGTTACTTGAATAGTCTGTGCACTTTTCAATCTTATTTTAACTCTGTCCCAGATTTTATTTAGTCTGTTGCAGGCATGAATCTCTAACTTTATATAACTTTATACACTTTGAATTTGATGCCTGCAACGTTTTCAAAAAAAGCTGGGACAGGGGCAACAAAAGACTGGAAAAACACCTGTTTGGAACATTCCACAGGTGTACAGGTTCATTGGAAACTGGTGAGTGTCATCATTGGGTAAAAAAGGAGCATACCCGAAAGGCGCAGTCATTCACAAGCAAGGATGGGGCGAGGTTCACCACTTTGTGAACAACTGCGTGAGCAAATAGCCCAACAGTTTAAGAACAACGTTTCTCAACGTACAATTGCAAGGAATTTAGGGATTTCATCATCTACGGTCCATAATATCATCAAACGATTCAGAGAATCTGGAATCTCTGACCGAGCTCATCTGAGATGGACTGATGCAAAAGTGGAAAAGTGTGCTGTGGTCTGACGAGTCTACATTTCAAATTGTTTTTGGAAATTATGGACGTCGAGTCCTCCGGACCAAAAAGGAAATGGACCATAGGGATTGTTATCAGCGCAAAGTTCAAAAGGCAGCATGTGTGATGGTATGGGGGTGTGTTAGTGCTCATGGCATGGGTAACTTGCACATCTGTGAAGGCACCATTAATGATGAAAGGTACATACAGTTTTTGGAGCAACATATGTTGCCATCCAAGCAACGTCATTTTCAGGGACGTCCCTGTCTATTTCAGCAAGACAATGCCAAGCCATGTGTTACAACAGCGTGGCTTCGTAGTAAAAGAGTGTGGGTACTAGGCTGGCCTTCCTGCAGTCCAGACCTGTCTCCCACTGTACTGAAGTTGAACATCAAGCAAGAATGGGAAAGATTTCCACCTACAAAGCTTCAACAATTAGTGTCCTCAGTTCCCAAGCGCTTATTAAGCGTTGTTAAAAGGAAAGGTGATGTAACACAGTGGTAAACATTCCCCTGTCCCAGCTTTTTTGGAACGTGTTGCAGGCATCAAATTCAAAGTGAGGGAATATTTGCTAATAACAATAAAGTTTATCAGTTTGAACATTAAGTATCTTGTCTTTGTGGTGTATTCAATTGAACATATGTTGAAAAGGATTTGCAAATTAATGTATTCTGTTTGTATTTACGTTTTACACAATGTCCCAAGATCATTGGAATTGGGGTTGAGGTTAAATGAGGTAACACAGAAACATTTTTTTAATAACTACTGGACACATAACTACCTATCTGTGCCTCATTTCCTGTACATTTCTTGTCCACAAGTATTCGGATATATGAAGGCGCGGCAATGGAGAGTAAAAGGAATTAGGAAATCTTGTAATTGCAAAATCTTGAGCAGCGCAATGACCCAGAAGAGACTCGTTTCTCTCTCGTACATGTGAACATACTGTATGCCCTGATGTTACCTCAAACCTTGCACTAGGTAAGGCCACTTTAGTAGGTGATAACAGACAGCGTGACTGCAGCAAGGTAGGTTCATGGTTTATTAATAGCTGCTGCCTTGCAGACTTGCAGGGAAACTTTATTATTATGTATTAGCCTATTTTCCATCGTGAATATGTCTACTGAAAATGCCAGAAACCAGTTTTTCACACAGGAGACATAATTTACGTAGTTTAAGTAGCTTACATAGGTTAGACCTAACCCTATGTAAGGTTATGTTGCATATTTATTATTCCTAAATTGACCGCAGTCTGGACTAAAGTAGTGGGCCAACCGATATTTCCATCCATAGAGCCATGCTACTATATTTCATAAAAGGATATGTTTTGTGTGTAAAGTAACTTGTAACAGCTATAGCTGTCCAATACAGGAGGAAAAAGTACAATACTTCCCTCTGCAGCATAGTGTAGTAGCAGTATAAAGTAGCACAAAAGGGAAATACACAAATAAAGTACCTCATAAGTTAAGCACTGTTCTTGAGAACATGGACTTAATTACATTATATTACTGGCATTTATTATGTTTTTTCTATGTTTGGACGTTCTGTGCCAGTTTTCTAACAAGTCAATTAAAAATAAAACATCCATCAAGTCATGATCAAATCTACCAGTACCTCTTGCTTTACTGCTGCAGAGTCTAAAGAAACCCTTGTCATAACGAACCTATCAGCTCCATCTGGGATGTTTCTCTGAGCTGTCTGTGAAGCTGCAGCGGCTGCTTAACTGAAATATCTGAAAAGAGCTTTTAGCTGTAGCCACGATAGTGAAGTCACATTCTGCTGTAGGAGCGGTGCTCAAAAGAGGTAACAAAAGGATTGACTGAACATCATAAATGTGATTAGTTTAACCAAGTTTATTAAGAAATTCTGATACCGCAAAAGTGCTAACCACTTAGCCATTACATCATGCTGTCTGAAAATAAGCCTTTCATTTAAGGAGTGAAAACAGGGAAAGTTCTCCCCACCATTCCTACTTTAATCACGGTCCATGATCCCTCTTTTGAATTGCAGCCTTTAACAGATGATTTG
>NC_060163.1:4582419-4611855 GCF_021292245.1 Micropterus dolomieu | reverse complement strand
GGACTGCTGATGTGGCCAGGGCAATAAATTGCCATGTCCGCACTGTGAGACGCCTACGACAGCGCTACAGGGAGACAGGAAGGACAGCTGATCATCCTCGCAGTGGAAGACCACGTGTAACAACATCTGCACAGGATCGGTATATCCGAATATCACACCTGCGTGACAGGTACAGGATGGCCACAACAACTGCCCGAGTCACACCAGGAACACACAATCCCTCCATCAGTGCTCAGACTGTCCGCAATAGGCTGAGAGAGGCTGGACTGAGGGCTTGTAGGCCTGTTGTAAGGCAGGTCCTTACCAGACATCACCAGCACCAACGCCGCCTATGGGCACAAACCCACCTTCGCTGGACCAGACAGGAATGGCAAAAAGTGCTCTTCACTGATGAGTCACGGTTTTGTCTCACCAGGGGTGATGGACGGATTCGTGTTTATCGTCGAAGGAATGAGCGTTACACCGAGGCCTGTACTCTGGAGCGGGATCGATTTGGAGGTGGGGGGTCCGTCATGGTCTGGGACGGTATATCACATCACCATCGGACTGAGCTTGTTGTCATTGCAGGCAATCTCAATGCCTTGCGGTACAGGGAAGACATCCTCCTCCCTCATGTGGTACCCTTTATGCATGCTCATCCGGAGATGATCCTCCAGCAGGACAATGCCACCAGCCATACTGCTCGTTCTGTGCGTGAGTTTCTGCATGACAGCAATGTCAGTGTTCTGCCATGGCCAGCGAAGAGCCCGGATCTCAATCCCATTGAGCACGTCTGGGACCTGTTGGATCGCAGGGTGAGGGCTAGGGCCATTCCCCCCAGAAATGTCCAGGAACTTGCAAGTGCCTTGGTGGAAGAGTGGGGTAACATCTCACAGCAAGAACTGACAAATCTGGTCCAGTCCATGAGGAGGAGATGCACTGCAGTACTTCAAGCAGCTGGTGGCCACACCAGATACTGACTGGCACTTTTGATTTTGAGCCTCCCTTCATTCAGGGACAGATTATTCTCTTTCTGTTAGTCACATGTCTGTGAAACATTTTTTGTTTATGTCTTATGGTGTTGACTCTTTTAGTGTTCATACAAATATTTACACACATTAAGTTTACTGAAAGAAAAAACAGTTGAAAGTCAGAGGACGTTTCTTTTTTTGCTGAGTTTAGATCTATGGTAATTGAATGTAATGCTGCAGATAACTTGCTTAAATGTATAACTTCTTAACTAAACAGATGTGGTGTTTAAACACACTAATGCAACAATGTGCATTTTTGTGTGACGTACATCTGTATCTGACTAATCAGACATGTGTTTAGACTCACAGTTCTGGCACACATAAATTGCCTGGCCTGAGGTGCAAACATCGCAGGCCCATTTGTTGCATTTCACACACTTAAACCACGTATTCTTTCGAATACTGCATGAATCCACATAGATGAGGACAAAAGAGATGTCAGCGGTTTACGTCAAAATCCTTAGCTGTACTTCTGATTGATTTGTTCTTTGACTTCACCTGCCTGACTGCCTTTAACATTATGTCAGCTGGTGTACTGTCAATCTGTCTTCTGTTGATAATTTTCTTCCTTCCTTCAAAAACACATTCCTCCTTGCAATTACAAGCTTATTTGTCTATTATCCTTGTTGCCTAACTAAATTAATAACTAACATGTAGTGACATGTTACTACTAACATGTAGTGTGTATGTGTTGTATCTACTAACATACTACATGCCTACAGTATAAGACCGTATATACTCTGTCATGAATTCAGTCTTGTCCAGGCACATGGCTGCTGCTGTAAACTACAGTGTGTAATATTCTATTTACAGAATCATTTAATACTTGTGTCAGAGGTAATTACACAATTTCACATAGTTTTTTGAGCATGTTCTATGTGTTTATTTGTACTGGGGCAAGTAATCACATGTGGCGACTTGGTTTGAATACATAAAATGTAAAGTGCAAATGTTTTACTTTTGAAGCAAAAAAATACTAAAATTGTGCTCACCTGACCACAGTGACCTTGACCACATGTGAACAGGAAGTTGAACATAGAAAAAGAAGTCACACAAAATGATTTTTGACATAGAGCCTCTAGTGTTGGAGTTATGAGCAGTGTGACAACTTACCCCGCTCTCCCCTACCCAACATTGTTCTTACAGCTACTGTATTATTATCAGTATCTCCTTCAGAGATGGGAGGTGCAGTTCACTATAATACAGTATCTGCACAATGCAAAACGTCACAAACAGGAAAGCTGCCTTGTGGAAGCTTTATATACTAAAGTAGATTTGAAATGGATCTCAGACATGATATGAGAAAGAGGAAGCAGGAGATGTTGATGGAAGTGTATCCCACTGCATAGTTTAATTAAAAATATGTGCATGTGATCCCGTCTCATATCTTATAAGTCAGTAAAAGTGAAGTATTGTTTAAGTTTAACACTGTGACTAAACAGATTTCATATTTACTTTCAAGTACTGTACTTATGCACAGTATTGTGCACTAGTACCGTCACTGTCCGTTTCCGTTTTTACCTACTTTATTATTTTATTTAAGGAAACTTAATATAACAGTACATGGCTAAAGATAAACATCAGCGGCTTCCCACCTTTTTTTGGCTCAAGCAGTGTCTTGGGACCCCTGGTCATGTTTCAGATGCCTGTGAATTGTCAACAGTTCCACCAAAAAGTATTATCCACTTTACACTTCTCAGATAAAAATAAAAATAAATAAAGGTGAAAAGGGGTAAAATTATCCACTGTTTCACAAAAAAAACAAAGATTATACAAAAGTTTTTAAGAAATGGATCACACATTTTTATTGCAGAAGAAAGAATTTGATGATCAGCTCTTTCCTGTGACCGACAGATTACGGACCACTGGACTAATCTGAGCTTAATATAAAGTAGTTAGAACTAGTTCCCCACAAGAATACTTCAGTAGGCCTTGATGCGTAGCTCAGATTAAGACATTCATTTTGTGGATTAATTGCCTATTTTGAACATAAACTCTAATTTGTTTTTCTAATTTTATTTTTACCTGGCATATCTCTAGTTTAGGCAGTTATTGTTGGAGGCCTTTCTGCAAGTTTTAATAAAACTGAATAAAACTGGGTCATGCAGTTTTCTCATTCTTTCTTTGAAATAAACTGATTCATGATAACATAACTAAACAGCCAGATAATACTTCTTCACCTAGACACACTATTTCTTTGAAGGAATCTTTAACTTTAACTTGTTGTTACCAATCAATGGATTAATGTCAGGTCAGATAGATTGAACAGAGACTCAAAACTGGTTAGCACTTAAATGTAGTCAATGTCTAACCTTCCTATTATTTTCTTACTTAAGTATTTATACTTTTTCTTCTGTCTTCTTTCTTCTTTCTTAACCTCTTGTAAAATACTGTATCTTTTAAAAAAATATTTTTATTTAATTATTTTATCAAGTTCTTTGCTCCATTTCTTTTTGTTACACAAGTAGATTGGATTGGATGGAAAATAAAAATTGTATTCAAACAAAACAAAAATTGGATTTAAACAAGACAAAAAAATTATTTAATGTTATTTGGTTTAACAACTTCTACCGTACACCTTCAGTCCTAAGCTGTTGGCTGCATGTGACAGTTTACATATACATTTTTCATAACGTTTATAACTCTCTTTTCCTTGTCTTGTCTTAAATTTCGACACCACCATTGGCTCTACACTGGTATGTTAATAAAGAAATAAATTATTAAAATTTACCTTTGGAAGCTGCACGACGACAACCTGAATGAGTTCCGTATGCTGAAGGGAAGACTAAAGTTTCGTCCTCTGTACGCCGACAGTGTACAGTAAATAACACGCATTAGATTCCTGAAAATCTACTTCTAACAAGGAGAGAAGTTGTATGTTGTGAAATGTGAGATTGTTGTGATTTGACATGCATCCCTGCAATGGGATGATGGTGATTTTATCATGTTTTTGTGCATTTTCTGTAGAAAAACTTGAACACAACGCAACATGGATGCAAGGTTTAACAAACACAGAGGAAATAGAACAAAATCTTCAGGGTTTATTTGCTGTCCAGTTTAACTGTATTTTTTAGTTTGTCGGTTCAACAAATACTGGACATTTAAGATATACTTTATACATTTACACATGACATTTATGCATCATATTAATTGCAGTTCCATCTGAATTATTTTTAGTATTGTTCATGCTCCACTTGCTGTATTAGTACAAAATTAGAATTCAAACAGGACTCCGTTCATTAAATCCTTGTGTGAGAAAGAAAATCTGCAATATCTAAAATGATATATATATACATGCCATCAATCAATCAATCAATCAATATTTATTTCTATAGCACTTTACAACAACTGTCAGGTATCCAAAGTGCTTCACATCATAGAATATAATAAAACAGCATATCATACAATAGATACATATAACAACAACAACAACAACAAAAAATAAGTTAAAAAGAAACAAGAAAAAGGAAATTGTCACACCACTACTGCGAAATAAAAGCCATTCTAAACAGGTGGGTTTTAAGTTTAGACCTAAAAATAGTTTCATCTGCAACTGTGCGAATATCAGGGGGTAGCTTGTTCCAGAGTCTCGGAGCAGCAACTGCAAACGCCTGATCACCCCATCGCTTATACCTTGGGACTTCTAAAACCAATTGGTTTGAAGACCGTAACGACCGGCTGTGCTCACGTAGGGTTAAAATCTCAGTTAAGTACTCCGGGGCCAGGCCATTTAGGGCCTTAAAAACAAACAGCAAAATCTTAAAATTTATTTTATCCTGCACTGGGAGCCAATGTGTAGAGGACGGGAGTGATGTGAGCACGCCTAGATGTATTTGTTAAAAACCAAGCAATAGCATTTTGCACAAGTTGAAGTCGTGAGATGAAGCTTTGATTTAAACCAACATAAAGAGCATTACAATAATCCAACCTCGAACTAATAAAGGCATGAATCACTTTTTCTAGGTCATGCCTGTTAAGAAAAGGCTTAACTTTAGATAGAAGACGAAGCTGGAAAAAACTCATTTTGACAACATTACTGATTTGCATGTCAAATTTCATGTTGCAATCAAAAGTAACCCCCATATTTCTGACAGCAGGCTTAAGGTATGGAGCCAGAGCCCCCAAATTCACCGCTGAACCATTTGGGTTACCGAAGATGATACACTCAGTTTTTGCTTTGTTTAAATTAAGAAAATTTTGTGACAACCACAACTTAATATCATTAATACAACTAAGCAGGGAGTCTAGTGCGACACTAACATTTGGTTTTAAAGGCAAATCTGCAAATCATTGGCATAACAGTGAAAGGACAGTTGGTGCTTTCCTATAATACTCCGGCAACATATATAAAGAAAACAAGAAATCAATCACACTGATGGCATGCTGGTATTTTCTGCTGCAGTGTTGTCTATCCTGCAGCGGAACAGGCCCACCAGCAGCTTGTCAGTGTACCTTTTCTGCATGAAAACAAACAGAATCAAGTCCGTCAGGGTCAAAAGGACAAGAGGACCATGGGGATTTAAGGAAATAGTAATTTTTATATGTACCCAAATGAATGTGGGCAGAAGTACAAGAGTGTAATTATGCAACAATCAAACCAGAACTTGTTTCTCAGCGGTCACAGCAGAAGGCAGGTCTTTGAGGGTCCCTGCCAGACAGAAGGTGAATGGGGGACAGGGAGGAAGGCTGGGCTGGTGAGGGCGAAATACTGGTCCAAGACCTTGGTAAGAAAGAGTCAAAACAAAGGATACAGACCACCACAGAGACCTTAGTTTGTCTGGCGCAGTGTAGCAGTGGACAGCCGATTAACAAATAGGCCTATGTAAAAAATAAGACAGACAGTTAGTATATTCCTGACTCTTATGATGCTTCAGAATATGATATAATCAGTTAGACACATGCAAATACACAAATACTGGAAAGACAGCTACCTTTTTGCCCTTACCTTTTGAGGGCGTGTCTGACTAGCTGCTAGGCAAACATTATGACGCGTGTTTTCTTGTTATGTCACAAGAAAGTGGAAGAAAAGGCTGGACTACAGTCGAGGTGTTTCCAGGCTGTTCAGAGCAGAGTTTTCTGTGGGAGATGGGAACTTTGTTTGGGGTGGACTTGAGGACAAAAAAAGATATATCAATAAAGGAGAGGGAAAAAGCCAAAAAGCATAATATGACCCCTTCAAAAATATAATATTGTTGGTGTGGTTCATAAATAGTGATAAATGATTCGAAGCATTAATTTGATGAACATTTAGAGTCATCAATATTTTATTACACGTCGTAGAAGTAGCATTCCTTGATACAATTGCACGGAAATATGCTACAATTCCTTGATTAATATTTCTGAGACTATTTGGTGTTCTTGATCAATGTGTTTTTAGGTATTTCAGACTGGTATAAACTGTCATCCTAAAATGAGTTTTTGAATGCAGAAAAATTAGTTGTTGGTTGTCAGATTAACTCTCTCAGTGCCGATAACACCATCAGATACCTTTAACTGTGTCCTGTACTGAGTGTTAAGAGGTAATGGTTAGACTAAATGCACTATTTTGTCGAACTGATTGTAGCTGCATCACTTGGTATTTCAGCGAAGGTCGATGTCGTTCCAACCGTTAAGGTCCACTCAGTCATTATTCCTCTAGTTTGTGCTGAGAAAAGATGTCTCATCACGGTGACATCTGGTGGTTTACAGAAAACATAGCAGCAGTTCAAGCACTAAAACGCCTCATTGATTTCATGCTGTAGTTTTAATCCCGTTATTATGCAGTAAAAGTCTAGAAAGGCTATATGTTGTTTATTTAATCTTTGATATTCTCTCTGAATTGCTGCAGTCATTGTATTTTGAACAATAAGCATTTGTGGTACACTTATTGACACTAATAAAAGCAAGCAATTTGGCTCATGAGATGTTTCAATGGTCCAAAGAGGGAAGTATTATTTATCTATTTTAAAGATATAATTTATTGATTTTAAACTTAATATTTATTTTGTGTTGAATTTATTTTAAATGCCTACTTCATTATCTGTTGATTTCTCTTTTCTTATTTGGGTTCTCTCTGGGTGCTCTGGCTTCCTCCCAACATCCAAAGACTTGACGGAGAAATGCGGACTCGTTGGTGACCCGTGAGTGTGACCTGTCCAGGGTGTGGATGGATGTATAAACAACACCTTTTGTTTAACTGATTAGTGAGTATATATGCTTCAATATTATGCTGTAAACAAAGCGATATATATATATACATATATCAACCCCATCTGAATCTATACTAATAACAGCAGCATAAGAAATAAAAATAGCAGCAGCAGAGGTCAGTAATAATGTTGTAATAATGCTATGCAATGTTACTACATTTATATGAAGTAATATTAAATATCTGCATTTCATTACTACCTACGTCTTTGGATTGTTGTTAAATACTTTGCTTTAAAAGTACCAAGTAGTCACACAGTGAGAAAAATACATCTTTATCCTATTCGTTTCACAGTCGCATCATAGCTCTCATAATCGTAATGAGGTGCCTAGAAATTCCCACCCTTGAGGCGATGCATCATCATGCATCGTGATGCATTGAGTAATCGAAACAAATCGAATCGTTATTCTGATAATCGTAATTAAATCGAATCGTGATGCCAGTGAAGATGCACACCCTTAGTTTATAGCCAACATGAACGCCCCTGATGATGACGCTAAGTTTTTACTTTTTTACTTTTTATTGGACCTCTGGGCTCCATGAATGACATATCATATTTGTGGCAATCCTTCAAATAGTTGTGAAAAAAATGAATGTCTTCAAAATTCCACACATTCTTTGATTTGTTTTAATTCATAACAAATAATTATGTAGGGCCTACACATTGCTCTGACAAACTTGAAGACTATTTCATGTTTTTCTTTGAGTTGTAACAAAATGGTGCCATTGACCTCAACAGTTTAAGAGAAGGCTGGAACCGAGCCACACATGTAAACTGCCTGTGTTTAGGGTTCAATCAGCTACATGTACATTTCAATTATGGAGTAAATCACTGCTGCAAATTTATAGATCATTACAACTCTTTGTCCCAGGCCCCCGACACCTAGCCCCCAAGCCAGAGCAAGATCATGTTATCAAGTAAACAGATGGAGAGATGATCAAGGAAATAAAGAGGATCAAGCAAATAAATAACTCTGTCATAATGAACATACCATAGAATAAAGAGCATAGATGGCCGCGGGTGTCAGAGGAAGGCCGATACCAATGATTATGCATGTCAGCACATACTTTATGAATCGAACAGTTCTGGAGAGCGCCTCGTCCGAGATGACGTTGCTGCAATCAGAGTAAAAGACGGGGCTATGGATGTCCAGTATTTTGCTGTAACCATAGTAGTCAGAGGTGATGTTGCTGTTATCATAGCTTTGGTCCTGTGAGGTGCTGTTAAGGTAGAAATCTTCCATTCTTCAGAGTGAAACCTGTTGTTTGAGAGATCAGGTTATTAACAGGGAGCAGCTTTTTTAATATCTACCTAACATTGTGCAGTGACATCACTAAAGTTGTGACGTTCACACAAATACCACCTATAGTTTACCTACAGTCATTTCAAATCAAAAACTGCAGATGGGAGTTTTAACTTTTTGGTATTAGAATAATAAAAGGACCATATAGAGGTCTGAAAAAGTGATATGAACAAACAGAGAAATGTATCTTTTTAGATAAACAGATGTTGACAAAGTTTGACATTAGTGACCTAATTGGAAGTTGGAAAAATATATCTCAATATTTTTCACATCGCAATAAAATCGAATCGCAACATAAATATCGTGATAATATCGTATTGTGGGGCCTCTGGTGATTCCCACCCCTAGTAAAGTTAGGATCACAGTGTTAAAACTATAGCTCTGAGTGTATGTGCTCCTTTCTGTATCTAACTGCACCAAAACACTAGCTTATTCCACAAAGTCAGGTTATGGTTGAAATAGTATGATCAGCAGAGGGCATGCCTAGGATACCAACCTTGGCCCTTCCTCTTGTCTTTTTCTTCTGTCTGGGTTGGTTATGGACACATGCTCTTCACCATCTTTCTTCTCCTTCCCTTCCCATTGATAATATTCTTCCTGGTTGGGAGCCTCAAAGCCCTGTCTGCTTCCGTCTCGGTCCCCTCTGAGGAAAATCGACAAATAGTGGGAATTTTGGTTCTGGTGCTGCTTATTTACATGCTGTTGTTCCTGCCCAGCATCATTTGGTATCTGGCAGAGGGAGACGGTTTTAACAATACCCTCTTATCCATTGCGCCATCACCACCCCATAAAACAGACACTTTCTCTTGTGCAGGTGCTGAAGCCGCCATGGCCTAGTCCACACGTACGGAGTTTTTCCTCCCTCGTTTAAAAATCTGTCTACACAAAAATGCAAAAACACGCTATCAAGCACTGTCAAGAGCATGCCAAACCACCTGGCGGCAATATGATCCTAACCTCTAAGCCACGTTTTCCAATCAGAGCATTTTAAAATGGTAAACAAAGCAGGCTGTGGCACACAATCTGACATCAAACACAGCAGATAACGACGCACACTCTGACCGGAAAAACTCCGGTTTTACTGTCTGCACGACAACACTGCAACCGGAGTTTCTTAAAATCTTCACGCTGGCAGGGGTTTTCAAAAATGTTCGGTTTCAGTGACCTGATACTGCGTTTCCATGCGGACGAACGGCCAAACTGCACTGAAAAAGTCTTGGTTTTGAAAATACCCGTGTTCGTGTAGACAGGGCCTATGTGTGCACGTCCTGTTTGCTGGCATGCTTGCTTTTTAATGCAGCTGAGCAGCCAATCAGCTATCTAGACTAAAAACTGATGCTTCTCAGACAAGTTAGATAAGAAGGAAACTTTGGCAGGAAGGCTAACGTGGGTTGATGCTCAAAGTCTGTGGCCCTTAGTGTGACTGTCTCCCTACGACAGAACACTGAGGTTACCGCTTCATGCAAAGATTTGATTGGCTGTTCAGAAACATGTTCTCAATCTGTAAGTAGTAGTGGTATTCTGACAAATTAGTGCAAAGATAAGGGGTAACATCATGAAACCAACAAATTGAAATGTCTCTCTTTGGTTTCTGATTGCATCTAATCAAAGCACACAGGACATGTGATTCACATTTTGGTTTCATGTCCTCATCTTATCAAACACTCACGCCTTGTAGGCTTGAAGTGGCAGTTTTACTCTACTTGTCTTCAAAACAACAAAGCTGTTATACAATTTGATTTTTATATCACCATCAAATTTATTAAAAATGATCATTTTTATTGAGATTTTGAGTAATAGCCCACCAGTTTTTACTCATATTAACAAAGTACTTTATTTTATTCTGTATTTTGTAATCAAGATCACTAATCACTTTTTTTCTGAGCTTGGTGATAGAAATACCATTGTTGTCCAGGGGCTGACTGCATGATCTTCAAATACATATACACAGATTTTAATTAAAGTGCAAGTCTTGTTTAAGAGCACTACCATTTCAGTTTTAATTGTCAAGTGCGCGAGAGAGCCCTCACACACTTGACAATTTGACAGTGGGACGGCCCTCACGGACTTCCCTGGAACGCGCCTCAAAGTCTATGAGGGTGGACATTGGGATTGGGCCCAACTATCCTGCTCTCCAGTCCTTCTTATCCTCCAGGTACTGATTGGAATTAGGAGCAGCTGCTACCAATCACTTGCTACAGCGGTGAGGCAGGGGGAAGGGCTGTACATGGAAAGCACAGGAGAGCAGCACAACAACACATGAATCCTTATGGTCCACCTTTATGTTCATGGTTTATGGTTAGTATTTAGCAAGTAGTAAATGAGGTGAATATTCAATACACGTGTGCTACGGGGTAATCAAGGGGAACTTTTGGTTTAATAAAATGCAGTGAAAGATGGATTATGGATATGCATTTGGTTTGGACCTTATCTCTGTGTGACAGGACGCTGCGTCTCTAGCAATATCTCACCCATCTGAGCTGACTGTTGCTGTGACGGTCCAGAGACTATGCTTTGAAGCAGGTTCACAATGTTTCAAGTCCGTCTTAAAACAATAGTCAGGTGCCACGTGTACTTTGAAAGAGCCCGCTGTAATCTTTCCTTCCGTTCATTCTATCCAATAACAAATCCCTTCCTAATGCTCTTGCAGTAATAGCCTATTGATCCTCACCCTACCTATGATGTGTAGCTTAATAGCTCTGTGCCATTATTCTTTAGAAATGAACTCCTCTTGTTGTTTTTACTCCCCTCCAGGACCCTGTCATCAAGATCCCATTCAGCAACGTTTATCAGCATGTGTGCACGTACCGGGACTTTTACTACAAGACGTTTGAGCTTCCTGATTATCCTCCTTTGGCTTTGAGCTGCCCCTGCAGCTGCTGTGCCATGGACATGTCTGACTGCACCTTTGAGAGCCTGCAGCCTTTCTACTACTAGTCTCAAGTAATAGCAGCATAAACACTATGCATATGGAAACTGTGCTGACTTTTTGTATCAACTGTTGTTAATAAAGATTGTTACATTTGCCAGGGCAAAATGATTATGCTTGTATTTGTCGTGCAATTAATCTAGGGGAAATACCCACACTGAATATTTATTGGAACTTCCTTAAAGGTAAAGACTGTTACTCACTATCAACTATATGTTTCGTGTCACATCCAGCAAGCACTACTGTGACTCTTACATCTGAGATCTGACATGTCTTTGAGGTCATAGTTTGTATGTTTAAGGAAAACAGTGATGTGCAAGATTAACTTGGCAGCAACCAATACTTGTGGTCCACACCACCTCATCTGCTTGCTGGTGTGCTCAATGGCTATGACAGCTACAATAACCTAGCTTGGAAAATAACAACATGGGACAATGAGACAAGAATTAGATTTTAAAAAATGATAAGAGCAGAGTGTTTCTGTTCGCCGGGCCTCACTGATTACAGTACAAAAACACAACTTTATTACGTCACTGATTTTGGTGAAACTGGATCATATTTTATGGAGAAAATATTTTCTGGTTTTCACCCTGATGTCCTCCGGCTACTCTGCCTCATCTTTCATCGATTTATGAAGTTTTTCGAATGGACAGCTTTACTTGTTCTTAGTAGTTACTATAGTCACTACCCAGCAGGCAATAGTTGTCATTTCACTGTCTGGGTTAACTATAGACCCAATTTAGTCCGGCTATGAGTAACCCACTTCTAGCCACAATAACCTTGAATTTGGTTACATGATGTTTTTGCGATATTAACATGCAAGGTGTATGATAAGAGATACATTTGAGATTCACCATGTGACACATATTTATGTTGAAAATACTCTGAAAAGGGCATTTTGCATAATATGGGACCTTTAACAGCATAGCTGAGACAATCAAGCTTCCTTTAATTCAACTGGCTGTAACATATTTATATCTCTCAGTTGCCACACACACAGGTAAAATCACTCTTTCTCTCACTCCAGTGAAAGACGTCTGCAATTTCTGAAGAAATTACTTGGAAAAAGCCCTTTTGTCAACCAAATGTATATTAATGTATAAGTTAAACTAATCAATCAATTTAGCCAACACTATTAAAGACATGTTTTCTTGAAGAACAGTCCAAATATGATGTAGAATAAATAAATTGTCCGTTCATGAATTTATTCCACACAGCAAGCTGGATAGAAAGTCTGCTTATCAGCCTCTGATCCATGGTAGATAAAACCATCACTCTTCTCTTCATATACAGTACCTAAGATGTTTCTAAGTGCATGCACAA
Organism: Micropterus dolomieu; assembly: GCF_021292245.1. NCBI lineage: Eukaryota > Metazoa > Chordata > Actinopteri > Centrarchiformes > Centrarchidae > Micropterus > Micropterus dolomieu. The sequence continues at coordinate 4,599,102 of NC_060163.1, read as the reverse complement.
ATTTATTATTTCTCCTGAGATTTCTCTTATTTTAAAAGTTTATTTCTTTGCCCAAATTGTATTTTAACTTTAGTGAAAGCAAGTCAAGTTTATTCTGTTTAGCTTTTTGTATTTCAGTCAGTTTCTATTCGTCGTGACAACAGCTACCAGCCTACAGATCAAGATTAATCATGCACAGCGCCTGCCTACAAACTGCCAAGAATAATTCTTATGGCAGCTTTTGCAATCATCTAAGTCATCGGGTGGCATATGAGGTCCAGCCCCCCGCGACCCTGTACGCAGGATAAGCGGTTGACGATGGATGGATGGATGGATGGATGGATGGATGGATCAAGCCTTCACTCATTTCCTCTGATATCTGAAATTACTTACTCCTTTTCGCTATCACCAAAGTGGACAACAATCTACATTGCAATTTAAACAATCTATTCCCTACATCTGTTCTGATCTTGATTTCATGCAATAATCATTAATCATTGTCAACACCTCATTAATTCACCTTTCTCACTTGGTAAAAAAACATTTAGCTATGCATAAATTTTTTCACGTATCACCAAGTATTTCTTCAAAAGTGGAACTAGGATCAACGTATTGAGAGTATTACAAGTCAGGTACTAAGACTGATTCATTTGATTAATTCTATTAGTGTGATTTCATTTTATTTCCTTTTAATTCCCCCACTGTGCCCCCTTGAAGGAGTGTCAATATTTACTTTAATGCAGTCAACTGTGTTGTTGCTTTGGCTGCCTTAAATGACAGTATGTTGGTGTTCAATTTTGCTGTTCTGGTAGTTGTGGTGTAAAACATTCTCATATCGTTTCTCATTTGTTAAAAATATTGTGCACCATTTATTATGATGTCTGAAACTGTTAAAAAAAAATCAGAAATTATTTCAAAACTCTAGCCAACAGGACGGCCCTGCATATTTGTGCCCTTCTTACTTCCTTTAGAAGAGGAGGTGCAGATTAACAGGAACCTACTGCATGTTATCACTTACCATATTTACTGACTGTTTGGATGCAGAAGATAACACATCAGACACTGGTGTAGGGAACTCATTCAGGTGGAGTCTCACAGCTTTCAAAGGTAAATTGTGTTACATTCATTTTTCTTATGTAGAGATGATGAGAACTGCAGTCATGAAAATGAATATTAATTTAATATTTATATGACTATTAAAAACTAAAAAGACACCAGAATATGATTTGATATGATTGTGGGTTACAGTACTATAGGTACGCTGTATTTGTTTGAACTTGAACCTTACAGTTTGAGTGAGTGATGTCACTGAATGATGTAGATATTAAAAAACCTGCTCCCTTTTAATAACCTGATCTCTCAAACGGGTTTCCCTCAGAGGAATGGAGGACTACTACATTAACAACACCTCACAGGATCAAAGCTATAATTACAGCAACATCACCACTGACTACTATAATAACAGCAACTTCAACACCACGCAGTATTACAAAGAAGTTTCATTCATCATGCAAGTGCTCACATGCATAATAATCGCCATCGGTCTTCCCTTGACCCTCATGGCCATCTATGCTCTTTATTCTATGGTATGTACATTATGAAATATTTATTTATTTCCAGTCTATATCGTGTGTCTGTCTGTAAAGTATTTTAGTACAAAAGGTTTTAATGACCTATATATTTACAAGAATAATTTACTTCCACTGATTGGACCCTAAACACATGCAGTTTACATATGTGGCTCAATCCAGCCTTAACAACTTAAAGAAAAAGATAAATTAGTTTTCAGAGCAGTTTGTGCAGCATTGTTTGGGCTCAAATTATGTTTTTGACAAGTAGTGGATTGCCAAAAAATGATATAGACATTCATGGAGTCCAGATGTTGAATTATAATAATACTAGTGATCCTCTGACCTTTTTTTTTTTTTTTATAAATGTCTGTTGATTTGATTTATAACTTAATACCTGCAAAGTTAATGACATTCCGTCTCAACTGTACTTTATTACTAATTAGTAGATTTTAGCATGCTAACATGTAAAAGTAAGATGCGACCAACCTCAGAGGTATAATTATGGTGCCCCAACAAGTGCTTGTGATATAATATTCTTGAATATTATTATTCATGACTTTAGTAACAAAGAGTAGATACGCAACACCTGTGCAAAACGATACTGAAAACACATGTTAACTTCAGCAGCTCCGTGCATCTCACATTCCCAACAGAGCAAGGCTGTGCTTTGGATTATACATTTTTTTATTGCAAACCTGTACCAGCTACGTTACCCGATCACAAACTGTCTGACACTCATTGCGCTAGAGCAGGTTTGCTTGATTCTCGTCACAGCGTCTGCCAGTGTCGCATCAGCTGAGTGAAGTGTCATCTTGCGGAGTCGACGCCTTTATTTAGGCTGTAGGCTACATTAGTTTTGAGAAAATTGATGTATGGCGTGAGGGCGTGTAAAAAGTGTCAATTGCGTTGGCAGCTCTGTGTTCCCCAGCTGCTCTACTTCAACTCTGTGATGTACGGAGTTCCCTGATGGAGCGGCGCCGGGCGAGCAGGCAACAAAACTGCGCTCAGGAGCCTCCCAGTGAACACGGCATGAACAGGACCAAACACAGCCTCATTAGTTGACTCAGCCCTGGAGTGACAAGAGCCAAACCGGCAAGAAAACCATTGGTCTCGGAGGCTTTGTGCGATCCTGGGTCCGGCAGCCGGGAGCTGGAATCAGTCTGCATGAAGAGGTTTTGAGCGTAACCACATTCAACTACTGGATACACGCCTATCAATATCTGCGACAAATCCCTTCCTAGCATTGTGTTTTTACAGGAAACATAAACCAGGGCTGCCACCTTTTCAATTTAGTTTGGAGTGAGATTCGGTATTGGAGATTGATCCATTTTAGGCCTTCTGTGTCATAACCCACCACATGGGTCGGGGTCATCACTCTTTAATGCGCATGTCACAGCCATATGCATGTGTGGATGAAAAGCCAAGTCCATAATCATGGTCAGATCAGTGTGATCAGGATGCTCCAGAAATGATGTCGACCAAACCATGTATCGGGGAATCTTCCTTCCCCAGAATCTATGTGTCAAAACCAGAGACTGTATTTCTTTTAATTCTAGAGAATGTATAGAATATTATAGGTTAGTTCATAATAAGCAAGAGTGTAGGTTTTTAGCATTAAACACTTAATTTCCTGCACTCTGGAGAACATTTCTGCACCAGTTCTTGCCTTTTCTGCATCAATTGATGGTGGAAATGTTTTAATCTAGGCTATCCACAAAACTCAGGCAGCAGGTGACTATTTAAAATATAAAATATACCAGAATATAATTCAGTAGGTCTCTCTCGTTCAAACATTCTGTGCTTTTTTTCTTTCATGATTTAGTCTTCCCTCTTTGTTGTGTCTTTGTTCAGGGAAAGTCTCTTTAAATGTGGCATCTTTTCACCTCGAGGATAAACTAATTCATTTTATTTCAATCGCTTATACATTTTTATATTGCATTGTGTCTCTGAGTGTATTGCTCAGAGACACATTGGTTTCTCACAGTGGATTTGAACCCGGGTCTCTCACACCAAAGGCATCCATTGCAGCATCACCAAAAATGAAAATTATTATGTTGTCTTTTTATTGATCTTGTAACGACCTGCCAAAGACTGCAGATGGAAAAAAAGCTTAATCTGGCATATTTGCATAACCGAAAAGCCACTATGTTCATTAATATACACTGTCTCTTTTAAGTAAATAGATAAATAAATAGATTAACATTGTGAGACCAGCAAAAAGCTTTGAACTGCATACAATTCTACATCTAATTTATTGCATCTGCTAAAGCGGCACTGCAATGTAAAACTTACAGAAAGCAACTAGGTGGCGATGGTGCAGTGGATAAGACACATGCCTTTCGTTTGAGCGACCTGAGTTCAATTCCCACTGCAACATATCCACAAATGTGTCCATGAGCAAGACACTTAACTCCTAGTTGCTCCAGAGGCATGCGATCTCTGATGTGTAGCAATAATAAGTTGCTTTGGATTAAAAATGAGTAAATGTAAACTCACTGCCAGTGATGCATGCACTAGTTGGGAGGGAGTGACGTGAAGTTTTATGTTTTGTAAAAACCACACTCATTGCTGCTGTTATGAATATGCTGTTAGTTAAAAAGTCGGGATAGACTTGCATTGTTTTTTATTTAGTTAAATACTGTATATACATAGTTTCTTTACTTTTACCAATGTTTTCCTGCAGGTGCAAAGTGATCAGGTTGCTCCGATCTTCGTCATCAACCTTCTCATTTCCGACCTCCTTCAGTTCTGCTACATGATTGTTGAGGTGTCTGAACCTGAGCATGAAGCAATACAAATAGTCTCCATTCTATTTTACTTCTTTGTTCTGTTTGCCAGTGTTGGCTTCATGGTCTGCATCGCCCTGGAAAGGTATCTGTCTGTCTATCCAGTATGTGTGTAGCTGCTTCTGTGTCTGAACATTATATTAGTTTATAACTCTGAAGCTCCTCAAAGACTTTGTGTCCATCTTGTATTACAGGTATTTGGTCATCGCCCACCCGCTGTGGTACCGCTTCAGACGAACCATCAAGACCTCTGTAGCGCTCTGTGCTGTAGTGTGGGTCCAACCTTTTGTCTTTATCTTCTCTTTCATGGATCAGGCAAAAATGGCCGTCGTCATCTATCTACTCCTTCCCTTCCCATTGTTAATATTCTTCTTGGTTGGGACCCTCAGAGCCCTGTCTGCTTCCATCTCGGTCTCCTCTGATGAAAAACGACGAATTGTGGGAATTTTGGTTCTGGTGCTGTTTATATACACGTTGCTGTTCCTGCCCATCATCCTTAACATCCTAAAATTATGCATATACAACATGTATGACATATCTGAGGATATACTCATCATCCTGTCTTTCATTTTTGTTAGGTTGAATCCTCTTGCAGACTTAGTCCTGTATGTGTTCATGAGGAAAGGGACCATAGACAAGCTTTTGGCCTCTGTGTGTTGTTGCAGAATGGATAGCAATGATATCAGCAGTCCATCAGTATGAATGATGACAACATTTCTGAGAGGGGTCCAACTGCAGACCTCCACTGTCAGGCCGGTCAGTTTTTTACATCCCCACAGGACATAACGTGATGCATTTCTCCCTCCCAACACTATATGGCACTGCACTGGTGGCCGTGGCCTTTAAGTACAGGTGGTGATGCACCTGTGTTAGTCTCTTTCTTACCTGGGTTGGCGTCTCGGCTGTTGGTGACGGCGATCCGGCGTTGTGGTGTGCTGATGCGAGTGCTGTCACAGCTGTCGGCCCAGTTCCGGCTCTGTCTTGGCTCTAAGCGGGCTTGCTGGTTTTAGCATCTCTTTGTTGGTTGGGTCTAATTATTGTATATTTAGTTTATAAAGTTGGCATTTTGTGTGTGTGTGTGTGTGTGTGTGTGTGTGTGTGTGTTTTATTTTTAACTTTCTGTTTTTCATTTTGGTTGGTTTGAATTAATTGATTTGCATGTTTTGATTCATTTTTGGTGTTTTGCTTTATCCTTTTAGCCACTGTGTATTTTAAATAGTATATTGTATATTAAATTATTAGGCCCATACTTTAATTTTATCCAGTAATGGCATGCCTTCTTAATCGGTATATGTAGTTGGAATGGTTGTTCTTCTTTTTGTTAAGTTTCTTTTGGTTTGGTTGTATTTTGTTAATAAAATTATTTGTTTAAATGTGAAACACACTCTGCCCTGGCCTTATTTCATGTGAACCTGTGTGACTTATCAATATTTCCTAGGGTGAAATTCCCCAGGTGGCATTGTTGGCAACTTATCTAAGTTATTACGTATTTAAATAGAATCACACCCTCGTCTTGCTACGATAGGTAACGTTAATGTTTTGGATAAATCAAATCAGTCACTGCTGCCAATTCCTTTTCTAACTGTGTAATCTGTGTGTGTGTGTACAGTGACTAAAGTAAAAGTATTATTACAGTAGGCTATATAGCAAACCTAAATTTAGTTATGCATTGAGAATTGATACCCAAATATGAATTTTAATATCCATAAAATCAACAATATTCCTCGTTAAGGGCACCACCGGAGTTGTTATAAACCTAGAGTTTCCGGACCTCTAGGTAGTTTTGAATAATTATACAATTATTACTAGTGATCAGTTAGTTAATAATCGCTCAATTATCTTAAATCAATCAGTCAGTCTCATATCTAAAGGGTCAGTTCTCTTGGCAGGGACGTAGAAATAGGCAACACATACAGTTCTTGATTATATTACAGTGAATTTATTCTCTAACTAATGTGATAAAAAGGGATGGTTGAACACCGGGAACATAAACAATTGCTGAACAATGAGAAATGGAGGTTTGATTGTGGGAAGCATTTGACTCATACGACATAGAAGAACTAATGAAAGTAAACTAACGCTATGAGTTTAGGAGTTTAAAGGAAATCTCTGACCACAGAATGCTTTGTTTGGTCTTACTGCTTGTCGACGGCCTGCTTTGGCCTGTTGCACGGGTACCACTAGTTGCCCGATCCTGGCTTTCTGCTAGGGATTCTCCGGGGTTCTCCGTGTCCTCCGTCTGGCAATTCGGCTGTTTTCAGGTTTCCTTCGTTGTAGCTGGCTAAACCACGTGGCTTGGTCTGACCTCGGTGAAGTTGGCTCAACGAAAAAGGCTTAAAAATGGAACTTGGTCGTTCCTGAATTAGTCCAGTGTAACTTAACGGACTGATAACTTAAGAAATTAAAAACAAACTGAGGGGCAGATCGATGTCGCGGTACTTCACGTGTGTAGCTTCAAGCGAACAAAAAGCCTGTCTCGCTGGTCGACTCTGTTGGCGTTGCCTGGCGAGGCATGCCGGACGCGTGCCGAAGCATCCAGAGAGCCAAGAGCCGAGCAGAGAAGAGTGGAAGAGAAGAGAGAGCGAGAGACGTCGTGTGTCGCTCTTTTGTTGCCTGGGGCGTGGTTCCCCAGAGGGCATTTCAGATTTCCCGAGGGACTGCCTTTCTAAACTTAATGTCTAAAAGAAAAGCAATCTATTTGCGCGTATTATAATCAAATATTTTCCACAATCGAACCTCAATGGTCAAACGGTTGTACTGTTTGAAGTTAAGCATTTGGTAACATGAAACAATTGTCACATTATTGGTCAGGATATTTATACATTTAACGGCATTTCCAACGAGGGCATGTAATACTTATTTCGTCCACTTGGGGGGAGCTCAGGTTACATGAAGAAAGCTTAGATTAATCCAACATCATCTCTCTTTAGGAACCGGGGAATTATTGTTGATTCATCCTTAAATTCAAGCTGGCGGTTAAGAGTATAGTAAAACATTTCTTTATCATCATTTCTAAAGGAATTTTGTGATTATATTAGATGAAGGAGTGTCTTGCTAAAAATAAAAACACTGCACAAGTAACTTTCTTTTCAGCACTAATATCAACAACAGATAGCAACAACATGTTAACATAACTACTCAAATAGATGCAAACGTAATCAGGTAACTAAAAATACAATAAAGTATTTTTATATTGAAAGTTCAGCTCTCTGGACCATGTCACACTTGGGTGAGACAAGGAGTATCCTTTTGATTGTGTAATAAAACAAAGAACAAGGTCAGTTGCCACGGAAACATGTGTGTGTGTGTGTGTGGGAGGGGGGGGGCAGTTTTGATAGGCTGTTCAGGGAAATGCTAATCGCTGGTTTGTGTCCCTTTGTCAGTTTAACAGTCAGGCCCCGCGTTATCAGCTTCGGAATCAAAAAGGTGCCAGCTTTACGGTCAGGGATAGCACTTAGAGAAAGCAACTTTGACCCCCTGCTCCTCTGTGGGAGAGAAAAAGGAATTTGGAGTAGTTCCAAATTTATTCAATATAAAATGCACAAATCCACACCGTTGTTCACTACAGCTATTGTCTCCATTCATTTTTAAAAAGTGGATATTTGCTAAATTATCAATACAGGTATACATGTTGTATTGCATGTGTGTTCGAGTTTGATAGTCCACATAGTCCAGCAGGGTTCTTGTTACAGTCCATAAGGAGGGTCTGAGCTCTTAATCATGCATCTGTGGGGGTCAGTAATTCATTTACCAACAACCATTATTTTTAATCACAAATGTACATTATACACTTACATTATATTGGCGGCACGGCTTTTGACAACTGCCACAAAACAGTTGTTGCAAGTATTTTGCAAGCCTAGGCATGGCAAACTATCATGTTTACTGTAAGAGGGCCCAGATTTATCTCTGTAGATGGCTATCACTTTTTCAAAATTGTGATTGGTTAAGGGGTGGGACTAAGAAGCAGAGCAGATAGGAGTTAAATCAGTCAGCCTGCTGCTGTAAGTGTGTGTTTTGCTCTAAAGGTATTGACCAGCTGCAGAAGTAAGAAAAGTGTAAGTTAAGTATACAGAGGCGGTTAGTAGCCTAGCTGGTTATGAAATCGTTTGTCACACCGCTAAACAGTTTTGTGCATTTTACTGTGTTGTGGAAGGCTACTAGTCGTCAGAAAGCTACAGATTAGCACCGTTGCCAACAGCAAGGTAACATCTTTTGGACACTGGAGCCCACACAGACCACAGACAGTGCTGCGTGTGACCGGATAAGCATGGCTGCACCACTGGCTTTGAGGGAAACCATCCTGTGCCTTTCTTCATCTTTCTCAAGGTTGCCAAAAACGTTCACTTGCAATACCATGGGACAGCCAAGACTCAATGCATTGGCCATGCACTCCATCAAAAACTCAGCTGATTCAGTTGCTACATGAGTTATTTACCAAAGTCATTGAGAAGTTTGCCCAGAGAAAGAACCGCCGTCGCCTTTTTCCTCAAGTGAGCCCTCAGCTGTGGTGACTGAAAGTATATTTTATCATCCTGACTTTGTGCTGCTGGTCTGTGCATGGGCCAAATTGTTGTGCTATATCGATTGATAGGCTATAGATGGTGATGAGTGTCAGTGTGTCCATGCTTATCTGTTAAGGTTGTCAAAATGTTGATGTCATATAGGCCTTTCACGCCGCCTCATTTTCCTTATTTCATAATTACGCTCATATGCCGGCACGCTGCGCTGTATAGGGAAGGAGCTGGAAAGGGGAGTCAGATTTGATCTGCCTCTAAGCTGGTAGTAACACAGCCAGAACAATGTCTGTGTTAAAAGTCATGGCCTGGAGAGCCAGATTGCTGTGGGAAAGCACTCACGGATGCAACATGTTGAATGCGCCATTTTGGTTGAAATTCTTTCCACATTGATTGCAGGATCTCTGTGGAAAGCATCTCTAGAAAGGGTCTGTATCCCTAAAAAGTTGTCTGTGCACATTGTTGTGGCCTTCAGTGGTGTTGAGCTCACTGCTGTATTTGCACTGAGCTTGGTTGTGTTGGCTTAAATATTGCATTTTTAATTTAGGTTAGTGACTAGGGCGACGAGATGTTCAGAAAAATTTGTGACAGTCCCGAATTATGAGCAGATGTCCTGACTCCTGACGGTTTGTCCCAAAAATTGACTTAACATGGGTTTTGTTTATAGCCTAATTAATCATTAAATAGTGATCGTTGTGTAGTTCTTTTGATCCAGCAGGGGTTGCAGGTTATCTGTACATTGTGTCAACAGCGTTGTTATAGCCGCAAACACTTGTGCTCTTTTCCCCTTTTTGTTTTCTTGTGGTTAGTGGAAGTTCCAGTCACGAGGACATGGAAAGTGTAGCTTCAGGCAGCCAAGGCGGAGAGATCTTCAATTCAATTTTATTTATATAGCGCCAGATCACAACAACAGTTATCTCATAGCGCTCTGGTTAAAAAGTGGGGTATTTTGAGAATAAAAATTCATTACCAAGTCCCAAAGTAACAGAGGACTCCTATGCTAATTTCAATCTCTTCCAAATCAATCATCTTGTTGATAGTGCTGCAGGCTCGCTGCGAATGACACTCGGCTCTGTTGCCTCTCTAAAAAAGAAATATCAAAGTTCACTGGAATTATGTTTCCCCCTCCCCCGTGTTGTGTGAATTATCAGTGGTTCTTGCACTACTACTGATATGGTTATGGTAGGCTGGGACCTAAAGCAGAGGGATGTTTTTTGAAGATTATAAAACTGCACGTCATAGTGACTTCAATATCACCCAGAACAACCAAAACAAATGTGTGTCAAATGTCATTTCTTACACATAACATTATATGTTTTTTACAGTAAAACTTCGTCTCATTGAGGGTTAAAAAAAACATGTTTATGTTCAGATAATAATTCGCAATATAATTTATATATAGCTTGCCTTTAACTTCTGTCTACCACAACATAAGGTCTGCTGAAGTAAAAACATGGTGGTAATGACATTTCTGCTAATATTGCTAATAAATTGCAGCTAGCAACGCTACGCTATCATTGACTCTTAGCATTTAATATAATTCTTACACAGAATTAATTTATTTTAAAAATGTAGTTCAAAATACACCATTACTAAGCTGTAAGGACACACAATAAACACAAAGGTGATCTTTTTCTTTTCTTTTTCACCTAGTGTGGGTGGGCCTTCTTCACTAGGTCACCTGTCATCCATGTGTTCATTCACTAAATTCTGTTTCTCCTAGGTTTGAAAGGAGACATTATTTAACTTGTTCAGTGTTGCAGTAAGGACAGGTTCCTTGCTTTTAGATGTAAAAGCATATTAATGGTAAGTAAACAAAAAATTTAACTCGTAAAAACATATTTTAATTGAATTAGTTCATCGAGACCACAGTAGTGGGACATGAAGAAAAGTGGAATTTGGACCCATAAAATGCTTTGTTAATTTTATTAAATCATATTATTTAGTAATTATGTTTTATGTCAAGCTGTATAACAACAATTCATCAAGCATCATATGGAAAACTTTAACATCAATCCAAACTTTCACTGCTGGGACTTAAAAATCCCTGTAGTTGCAGATACATCAAATTTATTGCATTCCTCCTTTTGATAAATATACCAGTGTTGCGACAATGGTGAAATCACTTTATGGATAGACAGACTACATACAGGGCAGGAGGTCCGATACATCATCAAATCAGATCATCAAAATAAAAAATGCAGACAGGTTCAGATTGTAGATGTACAGTATATACTGGGTTTAGACCGATTACACTCAGATTAATTTGTTCTCACTCATTCCTTAAATATTTGACTGATTAAGTAGCTTATTTGTAAGAATATTATTCACAGTGCTTGAAACGTACTAAGGACATAGATGACTAACAGTTAGAGGATTTTGCTGCTGTGCTGAATGTCGATGGACAGTTTGATGCTTTGCTGTGGAAGCAGGTCACATTGGAAACCATTCTTATGGTGTTAGAGACAAGTTTTGAGTACAGCTTCCACTCCAAGCCTACAGGGAGTGTTTGATACTCAAACTTAGCTCATACTCACTTTTAGCTGAGGTGAAGGCAAAACTCTGGCCAGCATGGCCCTAATACATATTCATGCCAGACTTCTTTTTACGCTATCTTAGAAGAGGAGGTGCAGATTAACAGGAACCTACTGCATTTTATCACTCACCATATTTATTGACTGTTTGGATGCAGAGGACAACACATCTGAGACTGGTTTAGGGAACTCATTCAGGTGGTCTCATATCTTTCAAAGGTAAATTTTGTTACATTACTTTAAAAAAAATAATTTTTTTTTTACTTTTGTAGAGATGATATGAACTGCTCACATGAATACTTTATGAATATATCAACAGAAAAGACAGCAGTTTTTTAAATTCGCTATGATTGTGGTTAAACTATAGGTACACTGTATTTGTGTGAACTTGCATCTCACAGCTTAAGTGATGTCACAGAACAATGTTAGATAGATATTAAAAACCTGCTCCCTTCTAATCTGATCTCTCAAACAACAGGTTTCACTCTGAAGAATGGAAGATTACTACAATAATTACGGCTCACAAAACCAAACCTATGAGCTCAGCGACTACTATGAAAACGACATCTATGAAAACGACATCTATGACAAGGACAATGATTACAAAAACATTGATTTCATCACATATGTGCTGACATGCATAATCATTGCTATTGGCCTTCCTTTGACCCTCGTGGCCATCTATGCTCTTTTTTCTCTGGTATGTACACTGTAATAGATTTATTTACTGTCTGTGTCGTGTGTCTGTCGTACAGTCTGTCTGTCTGTAAAGGATCTTGATCTGGCATGGGGGCTAGGTTTCAGGGGGCTGGGACAAAGGGTTTAATGATCTATAATGAACCTATAAATATATAGGAATAATTTACACCATAATAAAAATCTACATTATCATTTTACTTATAACCAAACTGAAAGAAAGAGCTAAAATAGTTGTAAAAAGAAATTTGTTCGTCAAAGCAAATTGTGCGGAATTACAGTATCTCACAAAAGTAAGTACACGCCAAATTTTTGTGCAAATATTTGATTATATCTTTTCATGTGACAACACTGAAGAAATGACACTTTGCTACAATGTAAAGTAGCAAAGTGTCATTTCTTCAGTGTCCAGCTTGTATAACAGTGTAAATTTGCTGTCCCCTCAAAAAAACACATCACACAGCCATTAATGTCTAAACCGCTGGCAACAAAAGAGAGTACACCCCTAAGTGAAAATGTCCAAATTGGGCCCAATTACCCATTTTCCCTCCCCGGTGTCATGTGACTCTTTAGTGTTACAAGGTGTGAATGGGAAGCAGGTGTGTTAAATTTGGTGTTGTCGCTCTCTCACTCCCTCATACTGCTCACTGGAAGTTTAACATGGCACCTCATGGCAAAGGACTCTCTGAGGATCTGAAAAAAAGAATTGTTGCTCTACATAAAGACGGCCTTGGCTTTAAGAAGATTGCCAAGTCCCTGAAACTGAGATGCAGCACGGTGGCCAAGATAGCCATACAGCGGTTCAACAGGACAGACTCCACTCAGAACAGGCCTCGCCATGGTCAACTAAAGAAGCTAACATGTACTGAATGCCAACATGTACTGTGACATACTGAAGCAGAGCATGATCCCCTCCCTCCAGAGACTGGGCTGCAGGGCAGTATTCCAACATGATAACGGCCCCAAACACACCTCCAAGACGACCACTGCCTTTCTAAAGAAGCTGAAGATAAAGGTGATGAACTGGCCAAGCATGTCTCCAGACCTAAACCCTATTGAGCATCTGTGGGGCGTCCTCAAACAGAAGGTGGAGGAGCGCAGGGTCTCTAACATCCACCAGCTCCGTGATGTCGTCATGGAGGAGTGGAAGAGGACTCCAGTGGCAACCTGTGAAGCTCTGGTGAACTCCATGCCCAAGAGGGTTAAGGCAGTGCTGGAAAATAATGGCCACACAAAATATCAACACAAATTTGCACATTTTCAGTTCGGGGTGGACTCGTCTGTCTGTCTGTCTGTCCACACACGTTAGTGGTAATCATGGCAGTCAATAACTTCTAAACATCAGCATAGTAACATTGTCATTGCCAAGCTCAAAAAACAGTAGGCCTTCTTGATCAAATACTTTGCCTACTTTAGTACAACAGGTCCAGCCACTCAGAGCAGGTGCACGTGGAGATGCTGTTGATACTGAGGTAAATTGTACAACCTCAGTTAATCCAGTGAAAACACAATTGAGCTCTGTTAACATGTAACTGCGACTCCAGTGTGTTTGATAAATCCAGTGCATGTGTTTGAGCCAGAATGCTTCATATATATGGCTGAAAAACTGCTGCAGAAGCTGCAGCAAATCTGGCTCTTAGTCTCGTTACTGCAGGGATTGGAGTGTGTCATATCTGAGATTTCTGCTTGATGGAAAAAGTCAGAAATGGCTCAGACTGCAGCTGCTGGGAAGAGCAAGATGACAGATTTGGGAGGAGGTGGACTTCACAACATGTTCACAGCTGCTTGTTTACTTTTACCTGCAGGTGAGAAGGGGTCATGTTGCTCCGATCTACGTCATCAACCTTCTCATTTCTGACCTTATTCAGCTCTGCTACATGATCGTTAAGGTGGCACAACTGGATGTGGAGATACGTAACATCTTCTCTTCTTTTTACCTCTCTGGTCTGATGGCCAGTGTTGGCTTCATGGTCTGCATCGCCCTGGAAAGGTATCTGTCTGTCTATCCAGTATGTGTGGAGCTCCTTATGTGTCTGAACATTATATTAGTTTATAACTCTGAAGCTCCTCAAAGACTTTGTGTCCATCTTGTATTACAGGTATTTGGTCATCGTCCACCCGCTGTGGTACCGCTTCAGACGAACTATCAAGACCTCTGTGGTGGTCTGTGTCCTGGTCTGGGTCCTTACTCTTGTCTGTGCTGTCCTTTTCAATTTATTTTACACAAAAGTGGTCATGTACATAATCATCACTGTCTTCTTCCTTCCCTTCCCACTGTTAATCTTCTTCCTGGTTGCGACCCTCAAAGCCCTGCCTGCTTCCATCTCCGTCCCCTCTGATGAAAAACGACGAATTGTGGGAATTTTGGTTCTGGTGCTGCTTATTTATACACTGCTGATCCTGCCTACAATCATTTGGTTCCTGGGAGACGACTTTAACAAAACCCTCATCAAACTGTCTTTCATGTTTGTTAAGTTGAGTCCTCTTGCAGACTTAGTCCTGTATGTCTTCATGAGGAAAGGGGCCATAGACAAGCTTTTGGTCTCTGTGGTTTGTTGCAGAATGGACAGCAATCAGCAGTCAATCAGTCTGAATGATGACATCATTTCTACAGTCAGCTCCAATTAGGCAGAGACAGAGGGAGGGAGAGAAAGGGGAGGAAACAGGAGGAGAAATGTAGATGAACAGAAAGGATAGAGACAAGACAGATATTGGACTATTGGAAACACATTTTGATTTAGTTTATTAAGAAATAACTTATGTCTACCCAAAACTGTATTTGTTTTGCGTTTTTGTTCCTTTTTTTTGTTGTTACCAATAAGAAACAAATTTACAAACTATTTGCTTATCTTTGTTTTAGTGGTAGGCATCAGAGCAGGAGTTTTGCAACATTTGTTGTGTGTTTGGCAATCAAATCTTATTCAACTGACGCTGCTTTAAATTAAATTTCTAAAAATCCAATAAAAAATCTTTCTATGCAAAACTGTGAATATTTGTCTTTGACCAACTCAGTGAATTAAAAACAGACAAATGAAGGTTCAACAAAATCTCTGCTGGTTAACAAATCTCTATTGTCTATATGAACATAGTCCAACCTGCTGTTACCAGGGAGGCATCCTGCACTTTCTATTCAAATGACCAAATTATGTTTTCTCTTTACTCTTATAGTTTCCAGACTATTTCAGATAATAATTTGGGCAGAAATTATAAAGTGTGAGAGGAACAGTCACATCAAATAAAAACAATAATTTTTCATATACATTTGTAACTGTGACGGAAATGCATGAGCAGTAACCTCACCCATATTCAAACCCGGGTCTAGAGGGTACCAAACATGCAACTTGACCACAACACCAAAGAGGCAGGCTCATTGGTATGGCAGTCCAGCGCATACTCAACTGTTGTACTCCATTCATTATTGAGTAATTTCAACTCCATTCAGAGCTCACATATGTAATTTCCTTCTTTTCAGACAGAAATACCCATTTAGTTGGTCCACTGATCCCTTCCAAACTAGCATCTTATATTTTATGCTGGATCTCTGACTGTTTAGGCATTATAATAATAATAATAATAATAATCTTTATTTGTAGAGCACTGTAGAGCACAAAAACAAGTTACAAAGTGCTTTAACAAGTGGAAAGACAATAATACCCAAGAGACAATAATACAAAAACAATACAAGATAAAAGCATGAAACCTGACCTGATTTCCTCGGGCAGGCTGTTCCAGAGCCTCAGGGACCTGACAGCAAACGCTCTGTCCCCTTTAGTTTTCAGTCGAGACTCTGGAACAGACAACAGACCTCTGCCCGAGGATCTCAAGGTACGTGCTGGTGCGTATGGGACTAAAAGGTCAGAAATATAACAAGGCGAGAGGCCATGAAGAGCTTTAAAAGTGATCAATAGAATTTTAAAGACTAAATTCTAAAACATACTGGGAGCCAGTGTAAGTGAAGCTAAAATAGGAGTAATGTGGTCATATTTCTTTGTTCAGGTTAAAAGCCTGGCAGCTGAGTTCTGGACAGTCTGGAGTCGATCAATAGATTTTTGGGTTAAACAAGTGAAAAGGCTGTTGCAATAATCCAGGTGTGATGAGATGAAAGCGTATAAAATGGTCTTGGTGTCCTTAAAAGTTAACATAGATCGAATTTTTGCTATATTTCTAAGTTGATAAAACATGATTGAACAAGTTTTGTGGTGTGCTGCTCGAAATTTAAATTACTATCAAACTAGGGATGTGATTTACTAGGGAACCAGCAGATGGCAGTATTTGATTTGCCATCTGCTGAGACCCGATGACCAGGATTTCTGTTTTGTCTGAGTTCAGCTGAAGGAAATTATTTGACATCCATTTTTTAACTTCACAAAGGCTGTTGTTAAGTGAAATCAGCATTCCAGGGTCTGTGGATCTGACGGGCAAGTATATTTGTGTATCATCAGCATAAATATGAAAAGAAAAGCCATGTTTATGGATAATATATCCAAGGGGAAGCAGATACAAGGAAAACAAAATGGGTCCTAAGACCGACCCCTGAGGCACACCATATTTAACTGGACAGAACGAAGAGACAAAGATGTTTACAGACACGCAAAACTTC
>NC_060163.1:4581294-4582399 GCF_021292245.1 Micropterus dolomieu | reverse complement strand
CCATGAAGAGCTTTAAAAGTGATCAATAGAATTTTAAAGTCAATTCTAAAACATACTGGGAGCCAGTGTAATGAAGCTAAAATAGGAGTAATGTGGTCATATTTCTTTGTTCAGGTTAAAAGCCTGGCAGCTGAGTTCTGGACAGTCTGGAGTCGATCAATAGATTTTTGGGTTAAACAGGTGAAAAGGCTGTTGCAATAATCCAGGCGTGATGAGATGAAGGCGTGTAAAATGGTCTCGGTGTCCTTAAAAGTTAACATAGATCGAATTTTTGCTATATTTCTAAGTTGATAAAAACATGATTGAACAAGTTTTGTGGTGTGCTGCTCAAAATTTACTTCAGCTGGGGGAAATTATTTGACATCCATTTTTTAACTTCACAAAGGCAGTTGTTAAGTGAACTCAGCATTCCAGGGTCTGTGGATCTGACGGGCAAGTATATTTGTGTGTCATCAGCATAAATATGAAAAGAAATGCCATGTTTATGGATAATATGTCCAAGGGGAAGCAGATACAAGGAAAACAAAATGGGTCCTAAGACCGACCCCTGAGGCACACCATATTTAACTGGACAGAACAAAGAGACATAGTTGTTTACAGACACGCAAAACTTCCTATTTGACAGGTAGGATGAAAACCATTCTAGGGCAGTACCAGAGATCCCCACCCAGTGCCTCAGTCTGTCTAACATGATGTTGTGATCAATGGTGTCAAAAGCAGCGCTAAGGTCCAGGAGTACCAGGACTGAGCACATGCTTTCATCAGCAGACATTAAAAGGTCATTGGTGACTTTAAGCAGGGCAGTCTCAGTGCTGTGGTACTTCCTGAAACCAGATTGAAACTTTTCAAATAATTTATTTTCCAGTACAGTGAGCAGCTGTGTGGAAACAATTCTTTCTAGAATCTTTGCAATAAAAGGCAGTTTTGAAATTGGTCTAAAATTATGTGGGAGGGAGGGATCTAAACCAGGTTTCAAGTGGGTTCACGCAAGCCGTTTTAAAATAATCAGGGACACAACCAGTAGATAGGGAGCTGTTGAAAACAGAGATCAAATGGGGTCCAACAGAATCTATTACTTTCAGTAAAAACTTTGTAGGTATTACAT
>NC_060163.1:4578943-4581274 GCF_021292245.1 Micropterus dolomieu | reverse complement strand
CGGGCAAGTACATTTGTGTGTCATCAGCATAAATATGAAAAGAAATGCCATGTTTATGGATAATATATCCAAGGGGAAGCAGATACAAGGAAAACAAAATGGGTCCTAAGACCGACCCCTGAGGCACACCATATTTAACTGGACAGAACGAAGAGACAAAGATGTTTACAGACACGCAAAACTTCCTATTTGACAGGTAGGATGAAAACCATTCTAGGGCAGTACCAGAGATCCCCACCCAGTGCCTCAGTCTGTCTAACATGATGTTGTGATCAATGGTGTCAAAAGCAGCGCTAAGGTCCAGGAGTACCAGGACTGAGCACATACCTTCATCAGCAGACATTAAAAGGTCATTGGTGACTTTAAGCAGGGCAGTCTCAATGCTGTGGTACTTCCTGAAACCAGATTGAAACTTTTCAAATCTTTCATTATTTTCCAGTACAGTGAGCAGCTGTTTGGACACAATTCTTTCTAGAATCTTTGCAATAAAAGGCAGCAGTGAAATTGGTCTAAACTTATGTGGGAGGGAGGGATCTAAACCAGGTTTCTTTATAGGTGGACACAACCAGTAGATGCACTGTCAGAAATAGGGGCACAGTAGGAGTCCATTTCTGTCCCCCGAGGTGCAATCTATACTATCGTACCCCATTGGGCTTATTATTTTTTGAGGTTCAAAAAGGAACATATATGATCCAAGTGTGTACAAAAGCCCTTGAGGGTACAGCCCCAGTGACAAGCCATTGTACCCCTAAAGGTACAATTATGTACTTAATCTTCTGGGAGTGTAGGGAGCTGTTAAAAACAGAGATCAAATGGGGCCCAAAAGAATCTATTACTTTCAGTAAAAACTTTGTAGGTATTATATCAAGTGGGCTGGAGGACATTCTCATTTGTGATACTGTTTTTAAAAGCTCAGACAAGTCGATGGGATAAAACTGGTTAAAACTCTCTTGTTGCTGGTGAGGAACCTCTGAGTAAGAGGCCGTGGGGGTAATAGAGGCTCTGATTGATACAAACTTATTGGTAAAATAAGATAAATACAATTTACAGTCATCATTACTTCCAGCTGAGGCACAAGGAGGGGTTGGGTTTACCAGCTGATCCGTCTTAAACAGAAACCTGGGATTGTGTTTATGTGTAGTAATGAGTTCAGAAAAATAGTGTGTTCTCGCATCTTTAACCATGTTATTTTAGTTAATTAATAAATCTTTCAGACTGAGGTAATGGACTTGGAGACTGGATTTTTTCCATCTGCGCTCTGCTTTCCTGCATTCCCTTTTGAGGCTGCGAATGCTGTCATTTATCCAGGGTTGCTTACTAGCTTTAGACGTAGGCCTAACCTTTAGAGGAGCAGTAATATTTAGTGACGACAAGCAGATATGATTGAAGTGATCGACCAGATTGTTGGTGTTGGAATCAGACAGGTGTTGGCTTTGGCTCTGAAAGAATGCGCAAAACTTTGAAACACTTTGTTCATTAAAGATGCAAGAACACACAGAGCTTGGTGAGGCGGCATGAGTAACAGGCGAATCGCAGCTAAAAACAATACATCTGTGGTCAGATATGGTCATGTCCACTAATTCCACAGAGGAAATGCTGACACCCAGGGTAAAAACCAAGTCCAGTGTATGACCACGGTTATGTGTTTGCCCTTTGACATGTTGTTTGAAGTTAAAGGAAGTGGCCATATTTAAAAAGTCAGTTGCATTAACATTGTTGGGGTCATCAACATGAATATTAAAATCGCCACAAAGAACAATTCTGTCATAATTTAAAACCAGAGTAGATAAAAATTCGCCCCCAAAATCCTCCAGGCGGTTTTTGGGGGCGATAAATTATAACAAATATGATAGGTTGCAGCCCTCCAAGTTTAAGAGTGAGAACTTCAAAAGGAGTTAAATTCATCACAGCGTACTTGATGACATTTTAAATACTTCCTGTACACGCTCACTAGCGCACCACCACGACCACTGACCCTCGGTTGACTAAAACAATCATATTGAGGATGGACAATCACTCTTGTGATGGAGGACGGAGCGACGGCATTAGGTCCTGGAGTTTTTTTAAAATATCAGCTGTGGTGGCACCGGGGAAGCAGTGAGTGGTATTGTTAAAGAAACGGAGGTTTCTGGTTATGGAGTCACCAATTATTAGTGTGGTTGGGGAGAAAAGAGGACGAGGAGATGCCGGTTGTGTGGTTCCAGAGCAGGACTGAGCAGAATCTGCTTCAACACTGCGTGCGGACTGAGGATGGAGTGTGTGAGCTGCCGAGTGTTGTGTTGGAGTAGCAGTAACATACCTGAGAGAAGGGCTACCCGACGGTGCAGGGTA
>NC_060163.1:4575823-4578923 GCF_021292245.1 Micropterus dolomieu | reverse complement strand
TTAGAGGAGCAGTAATGTTTAGTGACGACAAGCAGATATGATTGAAGTGATCGACCAGATTGTTGGTGTTGGAATCAGACAGGTGTTGGCTTTGGCTCTGAAAGAATGTGCAAAACTTTGAAACACTTTGTTCATTAAAGAAGCGACAACACACGGAGCTCGGCGAGGCGGCATGAGTAACAGGCGAATCGCAGCTAAAAACAATACATCTGTGGTCAGATATGGTCATGTCCACTAATTCCACAGAGGAAATGCTGACACCCAGGGTAAAAACCAAGTCCAGTGTATGACCACGGTTATGTGTTTGCCCTTTGACATGTTGTTTGAAGTTAAAAGAAGTGGCCATATTTAAAAAGTCAGTTGCATTAACATTGGTGGGGTCATCAACATGAATATTAAAATCGCCACAAAGAACAATTCTGTCATAATTTAAAACCAGAGTAGATAAAAATTCAGGAAGTTCTGATAAAAATCCTCCAGGCGGTTTTGGGGGGCGATAAATTATAACAAATATGATAGGTTGGAGCCCTCCAACTTTAAGAGTGAGAACTTCAAAGGAGTTAAATTCATCACAGCGTACTTGATGACATTTAAAATTTTCCCTATACACGCTCACTAGCCCACCACCACGACCACTGACCCTCGGTTGACTAAAGGAATCATATTGAGGCGGACACAGTTCAGCTAGCTGGCTATAGTCATTCATTTGCAACCAGGATTCAGTTAAAAACATAAAATCTAGATTTGCAGACAAGATAAAATCATTTAAGATAAAAGTCTTACTTGAAAGTGATCTCACATTGAAGAGAGCAAAAAAACAACGCTTGTCCACCTGTGCCCCTAAGCCAACACGAGTACTCTGTCTGAGTGGTACTGGGCTTCTTTACAGCATCATCATAAGGGGACGAGTAATGTCTGACAGACGTGTTCTTGTGTGTCAAAGCAAACTCATCAGCAAGCATAGCAGCCTGCTGCAGCGTGGTTACTGTCTGTTGGTTGAGATAAACAAGTTTTTCCGACACACAGTTTTTGAATGCTTCCAACAGCATCAGCTCGCGAACTGAGGAGAAATCATCGGCCTTACAAGGAGCACACCACCGATCAAACAAAATCCCTTGTTCTCTAGCAAAATCAAAGCAAGGCTAGCCTACCCCTTTTCCCCCCGCTCCAAATGGAGCCAAGCCAAGCGAACCTTCAGCCGCGCGTCCTCTCTAGAGGTAGAGGAGGACTCCACGGACAATGGATAATATCTCGGCAGGGTGAACAGCTTACCCTCGCCCAGCTTCACACCGAGTGTATCCGCTGCAGCAGGTGGCGTGGCCACTTCCACTACCACAGAAGCAGACAGCTTCGCTGCTGCCCCAGCGGGCAAATCTTTCAAACTCAAGACACCGCTCTGCACTAACCAGTCAGTCCCAGTGGCCCGCAACTCAGCTTTAACCAGAGAACTAGACACAGAAAAACTATAATGTTTAGCAATAGTAAACAGATCGGGCTTTCTTACATCCATCCAGCTGCTCTAGGATTAGCTACAAACTCCTCTAAACTAAACACAGCCATCTTCGCCGCAATTGCTACCTGGCCTCCACACTAGCCTCCTAACTGCAACATGCAGAGGGGGGGAAGGGCAGGACCTGCAGAGGACAGACAAGCAGCAGTACACAGACACACACACGGGCTAAGGGCCTTAACACCAAGTTTTCAAATGCTGATTAAATTGATGGAAATCGAAAAATGTGCCGCAACAACAGAGGCCTTCTACAGGAATGGCAACCGTGATCCCAGATGATTCATCTTCCCTGCCTTCCGCGTCCATCTCTGAGGAAACTGCACTTGAGGACGATCTTTAAACTATAAAATTTGAGCTCCAGGCTGTTAAAACACAGCTGGCGAGTGATAAAACTACATCGGAAGCCACGCAAGGTTCTGTTGGGGAAAGTGAACACTCACTATCTGCCTGTACAGATGATATTACAGGGATGTGAAGTCAAATTCTTCTTACAATTGGTCTAGCAGTTGTGGGAGCATAAACGCAAAGACTTGGAGCCTAAATTGCATTGCATCAACATCTGAATAACAGGGGTCCCGGAACGATCCACTACTAACTCTGTCGATTTCACTATCACAGTGAATGTGCAGACATTTTACATTGAGCCAGGAAACAATATCAGATTAATGTTGACCATTCCACTATTTCAATCCACCCTGATGGTGTGGGCTTGTGTGGATTTTGACGAGGTCAGGAAGCAACTTAAGGGCATCAGGGGAGTGCGCTGTGGCTTTTTCCATCCAGCTCGACTCTGGATCACCTTTACCCCAGCAAGTAAAGTCTTAGGCCATGTAGCTCAGTAAAGAGGGGCGTATTATGGATCAAATGCTCTCATATTGGTTTCAGTAGCCTAGCCTACATGTTTACAAGTTTAATTCTGCTGTTTCCGTTCTATACTTGGCGTATGGGTATGCATGATTATTGTATGTTTACAAAACAGCTTACTAACATGCTTTTGAAGTTCTATTAATTTATTATAGAATTACAGAAAGTTTTGTTTCAGAAGGTGACGTTAGGCCTATATTGCACTATACACACTGTGATTAGGCTGGCAAATGTTCTGGCAAATGTTACCAATACCACTTTACTTTGTAAATATTCAGCAATATTATACACTGCTCAAAAAAATAAAGGGAACACTTAAACAACACAATGTAACTCCAAGTCAATCACCACTTCTCAGTTCCTATGCTTCCTGGCTGATGTTTCCTGGCAGACGTGACAGAGTCTGGAGACGCCGTGGAGAACGTTCTGCTGCCTGCAACATCCTCCAGCATGACCGGTTTGGCGGTGGGTCAGTAATGGTGTGGGGTGGCATTTCTTTGGGGGGCCGCACAGCCCTCCATGTGCTCGCCAGAGGTAGCCTGACTGCCATTAGGTACCGAGATGAGATCCTCAGACCCCTTGTGAGACCATCTGCTGGTGTGGTTGGCCCTGGGTTCCTCCTAATGCAAGACAATGCTAGACCTCATGTGGCTGGAGTGTGTCAGCAGTTCCTGCAAGAGGAAGGCATTGATGCTATGGACTGGCCCGCCCGTTCCCCAGACCTGA
>NC_060163.1:4497812-4575803 GCF_021292245.1 Micropterus dolomieu | reverse complement strand
ATGTGGCTGGAGTGTGTCAGCAGTTCCTGCAAGAGGAAGGCATTGATGCTATGGACTGGCCCGCCCGTTCCCCAGACCTGAATCCAATTGAGCACATCAAGGACATCATGTCTCGCTCCGTCCACCAACGCCACGTTCCACCACAGACTGTGCAGGAGTCAAATCTGGGAGGAGATCCATCAGGAGACCATCCGCCACCTCATCAGGAGCATGCCCAGGCGTTGTAGGGAGGTCATACAGGCACGTGGAGGCCACACACACTACTGAGCCTCATTTTGACTTGTTTTAAGGACATTACATCAAAGTTGGATCGGCCTGTAGTTTGGTTTTCCACTTTGATTTTGAGTATGACTCCAAATCCAGACCTCCATGGGTTGATAAATTTGATTTCCACTAAATAATTTTTTTGTGATTTTGTTGTCAGCACATTCAACTATGTAAAGAAAGGAGTATTTAATGAGATTATTTCATTCATTCAGATCTAGGATGTGTTATTTTAGTGTTCCCTTTATTTTTTTGAGCAGTGTAGTAACATATCTCGTTCCAAGTTGGTCATTTGTTTACATGTATCGTACAATTCTGTCTACTTGGTTTGAAGTCATAGGAGTTCTGTTCAATTTTCTATGCTTAGATATCTCTCCGGAACACTGTGTGTGTGCATACTCTGACTGTGTGCCATCCACATTTATAAATGACTAACCGAAATGTTAACTCAAATATGAGAACAGGCTTGTTAATCAAATTTCTTAGCTGGAACTTCTGCAGTAGGAAACTGCTTAACACTGATGTGATATTTCTACAGGAGACACACTCCTGGTCAAATGAATGTGAGTGGTTATGCTCCTAATTTTGATGTTGTTGAGTTTCCCAACAAACTATTGAGTAATATTCCATTTTTAAATCCGCACTTGCTAAAATTTGAGGGAGATTTCATTTTGTCATCTATACTGCTTTAGAATACTCCAACCACCGTAATTTGTCTCAATCAGATAGGTCAAAAACCTTTGACTTTTGTTACCCAGAATGGTTTGGTTGACTCCTGGAGACATCGTTATCCATTTGCAAAAAAATTTTTTGTTTTCTCCTTATATGCACCATCAGTATTCACAAAACTGATTATTTTTTTGTGGATTATAATCTCAACCCTTGTGTTGTGTTTTGTGACTATTCCAGTATAAAGATATCCAATCATGCTGCTGTGACAATGACTTTATAGCCTTTAATCAAAATGATTCCACTTCCTGTTCACTAGAGTGGGACTCATTCAGAGCTCATATCTTTGTTCAGATTATATGTTATTTGGATTATATTGATAAAGAATGCAAAGTTAGACCTAGAGAAGTCATATAAGCAAGAAATTACAATGTTCAATTCTATGCATTAAAGACATTTTTAAAGAACGTCTCAATTTACTTAAAATTTTAGATCAACCTTATTACCACCAAGGATGCAGAGTGTTTGTTGCTGCAAACCCGTGGTTTGTATTATCAACATGGTGACATGGCTGGTTGCTTGTTAGCACACCTAATTTGGATAGTCCACTATCCTTGGAAAAGATAACATGCTCAGTCAACGCAGTGCAGTCTAACAAATTGCCTGGCCTGGATAGTTTTCCAATAGAATTTTTAAAGAAATTTCATGGCAAATTGCTATAACCATTGCTCCACTCTATGGTCTACTCTAACCCAAGCATCCATAGCTCTTCTTCTAAAGAAAGATAAGAACCACACAGCGTGTAGCTCCTTTATACCACTGTCATTGCTGAAGGCGGATATTAAAATTCTGGCAAAAACCATTTCACCGCGGTTGGAGGATGTGTTGCCTCCCATTATCTCTCAGAAACAAAATGGTTTCATATACGGGCGTAATTTATTTTCTAACACATACTCTCTTCAACATAATTTATGCCACACAATCATCAGAAATCCCTGAACCAGTATTATCTCTTGATGCTGAAAAAGTATTCGATCGAGTCCAGTGGAGGTATTTATTTACAGTTTTGGAGTTTTGGTTTTGGAGACACATTTATTTCATGGATTCGTCTTCTTTACTCTTCACTACAAGCACAAATGTTTGCACAAATAATGATCGCTCTGATTACTTTAGGTTGGAACGTAGGTGCAGATAGGGTTGCCCTTTGTCTCCACACCTCTTCTAGTAAAAAATAATGTTTTGCCAGAATTCCTATATTTATTCCAATCAATCCCGTTATTTCTGCCCAAACAGTGGTGGTCTTGCCCTGCTCAATGTCCTTTCATACTTTGGGCTTCACACATACAGAAAATAAACGTTTGGTTTGAATATACTGGTATATCCTGGTGTCAACTGGAATCAATGTTATGCAGGCCATCTCCTTTATCTGCTCTAGATTATTCCTCTCTACTTGTCAAAATCCTACATTATACGGACAACCAGTGGTACATAACACCCTGAAGATTTGGCACTAATTTAGAAGACACTTATAATTTCTTACCCCCTCGTCCATGGATCTGATTACTAACAATCATTTATTTCCACCTTCAGTTTTGGACTGTTTGTTTTAAATTAGGTATGGCAAAGGTATTAAAAGTCTTAAAACCTTTCGTAATTCAGCTGTCATCAGCATATGGTATACCCACAATCTTTTTTGTTACTTTCAGATTTAGCATTTTCTTTCCAAATGTTTTCCATCTTTCCCTTCTTTACCTCCAAAACTACCCCGGAAAGAAAGATTTACTCAAAGGACTCGTCTGAAAGGTGTTATTTCAGAAATCTATGGTCTTATTCTGTCATTTGGTGATTTTTCAGTTACCAAAACTAAAACCGCATGGGTCTTGCACAGGGTTCATTTTTCAAAATCCAGACTTTCTGGAATCCTTCCGGGTGTATAGATAGATATGACAGATGTAACCACTCACCCTGTCATTTATGATACATGTTCTGTCTTTGCCCCAAATTGATACATTTCTGGAAGAGATATTTTTTTGTATATCTGCCACTCTTAAAACAACTATAGAACCCTCTGCATTATTGCTTTTTTGAGGGCTCCAGATAATCCAGCATCTTTCAATAAGGTTCAAAGAGATATTCTGGCATTCACCTCCTTGTTTGCTAAACACGTCCATTACAAAGCAAGTCTGCCAAGGGCCCCACTGTCTCTTAATGGATAAGAGATGTTTTGTTTTTTATTAAACGTGAGAAAATACGACGAGGTTCTACAGATGTTTTCATCCACAAACAGCACCCTGTGATCTCCTATCTCACTGAACTGCAGACTCTACCTGACTAATTCAATGTCTGTTTGGATGCAAGCACATGCGTGTTACAATGGCCAGGGTATGGTCAAGGGATGTGTGTGTGTTTTTTTCTTTTGTTGTGGTTCTTGAGAGGGATTTGTTTTGTTCTGCTTTTGTTTTCCATAAAATGGTAAAAGAATGAGATGCACCTTAAAACCTGTACCACTGTTATTGCTGTGTGTTCAATTAATATCATTTGCAAAAAAAAACAACAACCACCTGTATATCCCTCAAATGACCATCTCTTGCTAAATGCTAAAATGTTCACATGTTAACCTTAGTTTTAACATGATAGAATGCTAACATTTGGTAATTAGTGTAACAGTAGGGTTGTGGTTCCTAGTTTGTTTGATTACGAGGAACATTTAGAATGTGACACAGACAACAAGCACATCTGACTAACACTGAATGTTATGAAGACTGTTTGAGATGATAAAGTCACAAGTAAGAGATATTTCAGTCTGGACCAAAGTAGCGGACCGCCCATTATTTCCATTCATAGAGCCATGCCGCTAGCAAAGCTAAAAGTTTGACAAGCACTTCTGTCTCTAGATATATTTCAGATCTCTTAGTTTTCTTTACCCCAGACAGAAGAATGAAGGCCTGTAGACTTTAGAAGTTGCTGCCAGAGGAACTTCAAGTGGGGAATTCATGATCATCTTTTATGGCCTTCTTCAAACACATTTTTATAGTCTTGCCTGTGATTCTAATGTCTTTTACCATATTTTTGAAAACATATATATATTTGATCTCCTTTAAATCCCTGCTTTTTATTCATCTTTCTTATTTGCACAGTTTTATGATTTCCTCTGAAAACATTTTGTACAATAGGATTTTAGAGATGTGCTTTATTCCCTAATGAACACGGTCATGACTCTTGGTCGTCCTGTTGTTTATTAGCGATACTTTGCCTTGTGGTGATCACTGACCAAGGCTGGGAGATTACCCACCTTTTCATTTCAAACTACATCACTGGTTGGATGAAACACTGAAGTGAGTAAGAAATTGGAAGCATGTGTTTTTGGCATGTTCTGTTAGTCTCAGGCTGGCATACCAACAGCCGCATTATCCTGTTACATGTTTGCACTGTATTTCATTCACATGCTGCACACAAATGTTAATGATGTGCTGTCAAAAGCAGGGGGGAAAGTCATGGAGCTGGTCCATGATGGGCAAACATAAAACAAACCAGTCTGAACTAAACATATTAAGCATACTGATCAGACTGCTCGGTTTTACCTGTACGATATCAAACCATCTGTTTAAACAAGAAGCAGATTTTTGTGGATAGTAAGATTTCACCCCTTTGATTGAATCAGGTCAATGAACGGAATATCAAATTTTTTATCAGAACTTGGGGGTGGATAATAGGCTATGGGGGTAACGTCATTACATACTTTGTAGTGAGTCATAGGCTAGAGGCTAGAACGCTTAAAAAAGCGGGGTATAGAGTGACCTTATGATGTTGTAATTCAGCGTAGAGCATGTCACTTTTTCTAAAAATAACAGCCAGTTCAGACCGAAATAGCAGCTCTATTTCTGTTTGGTGTTTCTGTTGGACGCCTCTGGTGTGCTCTCTCTGGGGGTGTGCATGCTAGTGAGGGAGTGAGGGAGGAAGGGAGCGAATGAGTTGTTTTGTTTTTCATTCTTTCCCCCTTAAAAGTGGAGGGGAAATCTGGAAGAAGAAAAAAAAAAAAAAATAAGGAGGGAGCAGCCGGAACCTTTAGAATCATCCCTGCAAACTACCCACAGTTGTCTAAACCATTAAACTCCCAGTCTGAAATGAGTATTTTCTTCCAGTGGCAAAGGCCGAGGACATCCTATTGTGGGGAAGCTGGTCATTTGATTTAAGGCAGGGGTCCCAGCTAGCTTGGCTCTACAGTATGTCATCCCAGTCAACAATGTGCTCTAATTACTGGAAGCAAATTGATACCATTTGTGTGGGAAAGCTCCCCTCGGCCTGGAACACAGGGTTTAAGCTTACAGCAAAGCCCTCATTGTGTTACGTGATTATGATGAAGGTCACGAATTATATCATTTTTCACTGTGATTCTTTTTGTGCAGTCCAGTTGGAGATGGAGAGCAATGAATCATTGTGAACGTGAATATATTACTCATTCTCCTTAAACTGACTGAGTGTAGCCTCTTCAGCCTCCCCCTGGCCACCCCGTTCACCCCCCTACACACACTCCCTCTCTGGTCCACATACAACTGATGTACTGTACTTAAAGGGACTCCTGTTTAGGTTGACTTGCCTTTAAAAGCCTCGCAGCTATAACAACTTCCTAGAACCTTTTTCTGTCCCAAACACAGACAGAGGAATGTGTGCTTTACAAAAACAGACTAAAAGCACCATGCAGGATATTAGCCCACAACAGGCTGACTGTGACGTGTGTGTATGGAGAGTACAACAACAGAACTGCATGTGCTGCCGAAAAAAAGACATTGGCATTCTAAGCACTGGCAGTTCAGATTGAAACCAAATCATAGACACCCTGTGTCTGAAAATGATGTTCACATACAATTCAGGTAAACATAATGCCGCTCAAAGTACTTTGTTGAGGTTAGGAGGACCCGGGCTGGTTCAGTATTAAAAACGTCAATGCTGACTTGAAGCATCACCTCATTCAATGTTTAACTGAAATTACAATCTTTCTCTAGGCCTAGAGCTTAGAGCTACACCTGGCAAAACAAGCTTTGTTGAACTCAAGACGCAGCATGTTGCTTTTGTTGTCATTTGTTTTTGTATTTCTTAACCTGTCACTTGATTTTAGAACATCTTGTCATGGGACCAGCTGAATATGTTTTCCTCTTAATTGTTATTAAATTAGAAATGCATATGTATATATTGTTATATATATATAAATATGCGTTTGCGTGTGAGGGTTTAAGACATTTTCACAGGTTGTCATGGCTAACATACTAGCAAACAGTTGCTTATTTACACATCCAGCGGACAGAGCAACATTGGCATTCATTTTAAACAATATTTCTGGCCACCTGAAGAATGTAAGCCCAATACTCACACTATTCAACTTTATATTTCAGCAAAACGTGTATACTGTATATGCCAAAACTAGCATCTATCATGACCTGACTAATGTCACACGTCTTGGACTGGACAAGTGTTGTCCATGAAGGTAATGCAGACAGCAAGGATGTTTCCTCTAAATGAAATTACTAGCCTCCTATAAAAATGGATTTTGTTGGAGATAGGGTTGGCATGTGGTCTGAATTCTGGGGATTATGATTACAACAGTGTCAAATCAGTTCAGTAGTCAATAGCCAAAGGTTTATTTTCAGCTGAGGCTTGATTTGTTTTCTTTCATGAGTCAAATAACCAGCAAGTGTCTGGCCTGAGGATCTGCACAGGCCTGCTCTGTTATGTGCTGTATATGTTCTTATCCAATCTCATCCTTCACGCTGTACATCTCCACATCAATTTCACAACAGCCCTTTCTCAAGTTTTCTCATTCTCTCTATCAGTATATTTCCATAGACATCTCCCCATTAAAAGTGTCAGGTGAGAAAATAAAGTGTATTTTTTAGCAGTAACACCATCCGTAGTGTAGAAATTGTGCCGAAAAATCAACGATAAGTGCGCCCCGTGATTATTTAGTCTATATTATGATAAATATTGAAGTGAAACTCCATCACCTGGTTCAAATATGAACGACTGGCTCTGCCAGAACTCGTCTGAAAGAGAACATGCGAATGCCAACTGAATGAGGAACTCTCTCATGAGATCGTCTGATGACAGGATTAGACTGACTTGAAAGCTTGGAGGGGTTCACGTTTGGGTTCATGTGTGCCAAAACCCAATATTGCCAGACATGTAATCACTGTATGGAGGTTGCATTGTGGTAGAAATCATGCTGTGCACCAGGTCAACATTGCGTAGTTGGATTCAAACAACTCGGCAGTGGCACTTCTTACTCTAAAGCGTGATCCCTATGTGATCTCATCGCTAATGATAACTGACTCAACTCCAAACATGAGCAGGGTGAGAGATTAAAATGCTGTGAGGTACCTACAGTGCAGCTACAGTAAACCAGGTCCATGATGTAATGTTTCTCAAAAGCAACAGGGTGAGGTCTAAACACATGAAAGCCCGGGGCCAATTGAAAACAGATTTGACCTGACAAGTGTGATTGTAGCCTGTTGTTTCAAGACAAGACCTGTGTTTACGCGCATGTGTGCAAGAGAGGAGAGATAACGCTGGGGAGTTAGGTGGCGGTCTTCAAATTTCTTTTTACCATCCATGAAATCCACAAACACTGCACAGCCAGGGGAGTCTTAAGAGATGGAGATGAGCCTTGAGGTGCTGCTGATGAATGCGCAGGACCAGCCAAGCAACATAAAAAGAGAGATCTGTGTAGCCATTGAAGTGAATTTCGACCAGTTGTTTCTAATTAGGTCCGGCTCCTGGGATCAGCCCAGAAGATACGTTCCTCCTGAACGTCTCTGCTTCTATAAACAGCCCTCCTCTGGTTCTTGAGCTGACTGGGGCCTCACTTGGCCCCCGACACTTGTCTACACCAAGAAGTCTACATGGCCTCGCTGCCTGCTGCACTTCTGAGTAATAATAATCATATTTGGAATACTTGTAAATGACAAAGAAATCTTCACAATTAAAACCATTTTACCTCACATCAGTGTTTATTTTGGCACCCGACTTTGTTTTAGTCACATTTTATCATTTGTCATTAGATTTTTGTAGTGTTTTGTAGCTCACTTAGCAGATCATTTAAAAGCTCTATTGATTTCAGAATGATCTCATTAAGCAAACATCTACAAGATTTCATGGTTGACAGCCTACCCTCTTATTGATAGCACCACAAAAGAAAGCCTACTGAAAGTAATGTTAACTTTACCTCCACATCCAAAGCGCTAATGTAATAATGTTATGTAAGCGTCACAATAATGTAATGTTAGTTTACGTTTTTGTAAATGTCAAATGTTGGTCTTCCTGTTTTCCGGGTTTGTCTCAGCTGTTCTTGCTGCTTCTTGTCTAAGTTTCAGTGAGATTTAGTTCATAAATCAGTTTTTTTTTTCAGTCTTAACATTAGCTAACATTACTGGCAGACATAATGTTACTGAAATGAGATACCTTTTAGTGCAAAAGGAAGAAGCTACATCAATTTCTGCAGAGGAGAAATTTTTGGGTGGTAAATGATACTGTAACACCTAGAATCAGACTTTGTATTAAAATAGAAATAAATTCAATTTAATTGATTTATATTTATATAGCACCAATTCAACTGCAGTTATCTCATTGTGCCTTTTCATATAGAGAAGGTCTCTCAGATCATGGTTCTCGTTTTTAAAGGTTACGAATATGTTGTTAACGACAAATGTAAACTAATTTCAGTTCAGTAATTTAACGGCAAATATACTGAAGGGCTGCATTATGAGATGGGGCACCAAACAGAAAATGGTGGACAGAGTCTTCAAGTGTGACCAGCGACACCAAGACATCGCTGTCTGTGAACGCAGCCTTGAAACCTGCAGAGTTTACACATCTGCTGTCAAGCAAGAGCTATGTAACCTTGTCATCAGTCAAACCCTCCCCACAGCCAGGAACATTGTTACGAAAACCAATATGTTCAAGTATCAGTTCCTGGATGCTTTTTCATGCATTTAGGCCCCATCCACACTGCTGCGTTTTTGTTTTAAAATGGAGACCTTTTGCAACGTTTGCACCTGCTGTCCAGACTAAAATGGCGAAAACGAAGACCTAAATCGGAGAAGTTTGGAAACGCCGCCGACCCCATTTTTCGTTTTGAAACTCCGGAGAGCGTTTTAGTGCAGATGGGCACTATAATGTGGACGGAGATCGTATTCATTTTAAAACTCTGTTTTTAAACTAAAACGTAGTGGTGTGGATGGGGTCTTAGGCTGATACAGTACATAGCATAACACAATAGTGTTGGATAATAAGTGTGTTCATAATAGTTCATAATATTCTGTAATGAACTATTGTTGGTGATAGAAATGTTCATTGTTAATACTGCTACTGATAAGCCTCAGCTTTCCATTATTATTATTATTAATAATAGTTGCAACTTGCACTCTTAAATATGAATTGAAAAGTGCCAGGTGGTAAAACCTGTGCTCCAGGAAGCATATCCATATGACATCTATGGCTAAAAGTAGCTATTAACTGTCTGATTTAGATGGTAATTCACACTAAACAGTAGAAATTCAGTGTAGTCACCCCAGTTGTAATTGCCCTTGGCAGTTGAAGACTCTGCAGTGTTGATAACACATAGGCAGTCTTTCAGAATTCTCACATGTACATGCATACTGTATGAGTGAGTGTAGTGGTGCTTAAGGGGCGTCGCTCTGGGACAGGTGAGTATGAGGCTGGGAGGGAAAAATCACAATAAACTCACTACAAAAAACTAGACTACACCACTGCATATGCTGCACTGTTGAGCCACACTAAAGTGCACTAAACTGCAGGGAAAATTCCTTCACCGCAACAGCCCTACTGAAAGCAATTTGCTCATTATACTTATTGCAGGTGTCTCAGGAACTTATAGATGATTCCTCCTAATTTACACCAACCACCTGTGAATGTTTAGGGGTGCCATAGAGATCTGCTTCAGGGACCTCTTGAACCTCTATGCTCCTATCTGGTTGGTGCAGCCTTCCAGGCGGATGTGACCGAATGCAAGCCAGCTACCCAAGAGCATCTGTAGACATCCAGTGTGACGACAAAGCCTAGGCTACTTCACACAACTCTGGCTGGGGCAGCATGTGGATCAAATATGCCCAGCAATACCGGGCTCTCTGGGAGACCACCATGCTGCTTCTTCTTACATATCTTGTTAAGTGGGGATTCAGCCAAGTTCTCCATGCGGTCCAAGTACCACAATTATTTGTAATTGAAGGCCTCAGGCCCACTATGGCTAACTCCTCTTCAACCTAGAGAGAAGAACCTGGTAGAGAACCACCAGTGCAGGGCTCACAGTAACTTTCAAAGAAACATCATAATATAAAATCCTTTTACTTCTTCCAAGTAGCCTCAGCCCTGTTCCTTGGTAGGTTGCTCTTGTTTTCCATTGAGACAACTAATAGGAATAGTTCTTGTTTGGCATTTCGCATTTCTCACTGTTTGTGATAACAATAACGACACCGAATTAAAGTTTTTAATAATAATCAACATTAATATTCAGGGAAGCCATGGAGGCAAGATTTTATTTAATGGGGGGGGGGGGGGGGGGGGGGGGGACCTGAATAATGGATAGTAGGAGGGCACTGGCCCAGAAAAGGTTGAAAACCACTGTTGTAGCAGATGTAACTAGCAGTATGTTAGAGCCGGAATGCAGAAATGCTGCTCCATAACTGGGTAATACAGCCGTCATCTTTTACAGAGTGCTGCCATTTCTGTATTAACTCACCATGAGACTTTCCTCTTGTTCTTCTTTCCCTCATTCTCACTCTTCTCACTTACTTTTCACTTTCACTTACTCTGTAGCACCATTTTCTTTCATTTCTCCCTGTTCCTTCACTTCCACTGTTACCTTTCTCTCCTCTACACATAGGCTAATCGCCACCTCTCCCCTTGAGTTAGATAAACAAGTTCACCTTTGCATTATCACCCCAAACGTCTGCTCAGGCTATTTTCATCTTCTGAAGTTACCTATCCAAAGCCTGAAGTTATGAATCTTAATACTGCCTGCCTTTGAAGCCAGTATCACAATGCATACTTTAGTGTAATATATTCATCCTTTTCTACCACACTTTGATCACTAAGTAGGAGTGAAGCACAAAAAACTGTTAAAGAACTTGAAATTAGACAAGTCAAGCAGAGGACAGGCGAGCTTTGCAATCCTTTATGAATGACACAGCACAATATTATTTCACTGTTATTTATGTTTTAGCTTTGCTATTCCAGATTGCTTCACTTTATAAAACTGGTTCTGAATAAAAAGAAGCCAAATACATACAGTATTCCAATTCTGTTAAAAATTAGCTTCAGTCTGCTCCTGACAAGGAAGATGAGAGAAGATATATTGCATAACTCACTCTGACTCGTCGGTGGAGGCTTGATACAGCAGCGGGGTAATCCTGATCCAGCGAGGGGGTGTCCTCACCCGGCCCTGCTTCTGTTCCACATGTACAACTCTAACTGTGTGTGTGTGTGTGTATTTGTGTGTTCTCTCCTCCCAGCAGTCTGAAGCACTCTTTAAAGCTATTTATAATCGAGGTTTTTGTTTGCAGACTGGGTTGTTACCTACACTCGCTTATCTCTGAGTTATTTGTTAGAGTAGTGAGGTCATGGATAAGAGTAATTTCTGAAAAACGACTGAGCGATTAGGAATTGTTGAGTTCCAGTGGCGCAATGTCTTGGTAATCATTCAGGCAGGCTTAACCATTCCTTCATTTATTTTGTCTTGATTGAGTGTTTGTTCACCCATCCACAGTACCTCAGGCTCACAGTTGAGGAAAATGCACTCACTAGTGAGAAATATTCGGTTTCTGTCATCTTTAGTTTAACACGTGTCGGCAGGAGCGTTTATTAATGATAATTTCAGACCTTTTTTCAATATCACTGATTAGCTTAGTTGGTAGAGCACAGGACTCATTGTCAAAGGATTGTGTGCTTGATTCTCAGACCAATTTTCTTTCTTCTTTTTCATCTTTTTTTATAATCCTCTTTAAAATCCTCTTTAAAGTTCTTATGAAGAGACTGTTTCATGTGCTCACAATAAATCATGTGCTGGACTGTGCGCTTCCCGGTGATTGGTCCATATCCATCAACCTATGGACTTCTCATTTCCCCATCATCATTCCCAGGCAAAGGAAATTCCTGTGCTTCTCATTCTGGGAAATCATTTAACGTTACACATTTCCTGTCGGCTATTTCGGAATCTTCAAAATAGCCATCGGGAGATCTGTGATTGGATTCCCCTGAAACAGCTTTGTTGAAGAGGATAATAAAAAACACACAAAACAAGGTTGGTTTCTTCTCTCGAGATCATGAGGTACTTATCCCCTCATCACGGGAAAACAACATTAGTTATCTCAAGATCTCAAGATAATTATCCTGTTATCACGGGAAAACAGAGTATTAAAATGTTTGAATGGATGGCCGCTTAGGGCTTCCGTACAGCAAACATGGAGGAACACTAGCATTCGTTTGGAGTTTTTCTGTCATTTTTGCCCTGATTTGGTTTCCACCAACTCCTGAGGGAAATATCTTGCTCTTCAGCTGCTTATGCTTCATTATGTAAACAGGTAGTTGCAAACCTTGTTGTTTGTTGAGACTGAACCAAAACTGCAAAATTACAGGCCCTAAAGCCAAAACAAAGAGCTGAGGGAAACTGTAGAGTTTGGTGATAGGTCTTTGTCACAACAAGCAACCCCTTTCACTATTCACAGAAATTATTCATTGTTCATATAAAAATATACATTAGTGTAGCTTTAAATTTTAGTAGTAATACCATGCATAATTAAACATCTACCAAACACACAACATTATCATCTTGGCTTGGACAACTCAGTGTATGTTTATAGCACATTATAATTTGAGTTCAATATTTTTTTTTAGCTTTGTTTGCATCTTTACTTTACAATTAAACCAATGCAAATAACTGAAGTCCAAACTTTGTCTCTGTTTTCCCTACAATTCCTTATGGTTCCTTCCAAGAAACTTCCTAGGAAACTATTAGGAATAACTAGAAATAAAACATTTCCCCATCATGAATGTCTAAATGTCGTCTCCACACTACTCAATCCTACAGGAAAAATAGAGTGTATAATGACTGGCATCTGCTAAAAAAATGTGTATGTCTTTAACAGTAGAAAAACTGCCCCAAGATTGCTAAAAACTTTAGTATCCTCAAAGGTAAACCTGCTTCCTCCTTGAATTTACTTGTGATTTATGAGACTATGAGAGATTATGAGAATGCCCCAATGTGATTAATAAAGTAATATATTTATATGTCTATCTGTCTATTTATTTAAATGAGTTTGCTTGGGATAAATGTATAATTCAGACATTTAGCAAAGTTCCTATAGTGTCACAACTTGTTCTGTTATGCAGTTTTATGATTTTTCTTTCAAAGAAACAAGTTTGACAGACAGTCCAGCTCCTGGGAAAAGCAAGACATTGCAGCAGGGTGGAAAGCATTAAGAGCTTTCAGCAATGCCCCGAGGCAGGCTCATGTGATACCCTGTAAGAGAAGGGCTAATATTTTACAGTCAGCTTGGTATTTACCAGAAGCTTGTATCGTTCACCTCAAATCAAGACCAAAGTATCAAAACATTCTGAGGATGAGCAGTGAACCTACTTCTCAGCGATCTTCCGAGGATAAGGCTCTTTTACTTAACAACGAGGAGTTCAGTTATTGGTCATGTGGAGTACAAAGAAAACTCAAAATTTGGGGGGTAAAACCTAGATGCCTAAGCGACATTGAAGTTAGACATCTAAAATAGCTTATGAGCCACAGCCGT
Source organism: Micropterus dolomieu (assembly GCF_021292245.1). NCBI lineage: Eukaryota > Metazoa > Chordata > Actinopteri > Centrarchiformes > Centrarchidae > Micropterus > Micropterus dolomieu. The sequence goes on along the minus strand of NC_060163.1, from coordinate 4,562,064 downwards.
GACGTAATCCATGATACATAGCAGTAAAATGTAGAAAATCCTCTTTTGTAAAACATGAGAGGGAGAAGTCAGCCTGTTTGATTGATGGAATTGTTACAGAGACTACTTAACAATCCTCTAAATTTAGATCTGATTCCGTATCCCTGTTCTGAGCATGCTGGCCTGCGACCCAGGCATTACCTCAACCATGGAGCTCTGAGTGAGTGCGGTGTGCTTGAAGACTGGGCAGAGAGGCTGCTGTCATCCAGTTGTAATAGCAACAATTGTAATGTTGAACTGAGCCCAGCCTGGAGTGTAATGGCAAAACAAGCACAATTGTTCACATCCAGATATATTATTCCCACTGCTGCAAACTGAAAACATGCTCATGTTAGTGCGAGCCTGCTCACGCAGGGAGGTAAAGAGGGCCAGAGGAGCCAGGTGGTCTGGGTTTCCTCAGAGCCTCTCTTTCACTCGTATGTCTTTCTTTGCATTTTGACAAATGTTCATGTTGTTGTGAATAAAGAGCAGTGCATTCAGGTCATGTCCTGAGCTGCAGGTTGATGTAAGAGTAGAAAGAAAGAAGTGATGATGACATACACCTTTGTTGAGCCTGGGTTATGATGTGAACTTGTTGTAGCTGTAATCAAAGGATACATACATCCATATACTCAAAGTCAAGAGCAGTTGTTCACATTTAGTATGGCAAAAAAGTGGTTAAAAATACAAAATATTAATTTGTCACACAATAACTTAGCAAAGAAATCTTCAGTTGCAAAGTAGAAGATGCATCTTTGAAAAAGATACTGTACATATCATGCTGGTTAAAGCTGTTGTAATCAATATTTTTACATTAACGATGGATCAAATGACTGTGTAATGTGAGAGGGAAGTGACAAACACAGAGAATTATATCCCAACATTTTAGTTCACATCAGCACCATGCAGCATTTTACCATCTTTCAGCTCATTGTTTAGGTTGTACGTTGTGCCATGTAAGTTGTGGTTCAGTCTCAACCTGCACATTGTTTTTGCAGACACAGAGGACAGCTGTTTTTTAAAGAAAAACTATCCATCACTGATTACAGATCGACTTCCTGCTTTAACTTTGACCTACCCTACTTACACGGGTATATAAGTATTTATGGAGCACACATCTTTCCTGTGCAATGAGAATAAATTAAGCGTTTCTATAATCTGGCTGCTGCATTGTCCAGGGTGTACCCCGCCTTTCGCCCGATGTCAGCTGGGATTGGCTCCAGCGCCCCGCGACCCTGTACGCAGGATAAGCGGTTGACGATGGATGGATGGATAATGTGGCTAAACTGTTTACATGTCTTGACTGCTTATGTCTGCCCTGTTGGACTTAGCTGTAACGTTGTCGCGGCATTACCAGATCTCAGCAGTACACTGTTATCATAACCGATTGAAATGATGACCAAAACTTTTTAATAAGACTGAAGTTGTTATAAATCTGAATGATCCTTCTTACACTGACTGAACCATGCTGCCTCTCACAAACTCAACCCAAACCCACTAACTAAATACTGATGCCAGAATCTCTCCAAAGTGTGTAATATCTTTAGCAGGGACTAACACCAGTGCTTGTATACTGAGGACGGCTCTAAAGACAGAGCTTCCTGAGAAACCCAACTCTTTCCATGTCAAAATAATTGTTGCAGACAAGTTGCAGTTGTCTGCTCTTCTTTGTTCTTTCAAAATGTGCTTATTATGTGACGAGAGCGCATAGTAAGTAGCTCATTGTTTGTTAATGCATAATGATACAGCATTATAAAAATTCCTCTCATCCACACTGGACTTGAATGTTCAGGCGATGTATCCGATAATGAAAAGCATATTTCAAGGTTATAGCCAGTGCCATAGACGAACTGTAGGATGTGTGAAATTAGATTTATGATTGGGGGAATCAATCCATTTTCAACATCTACGATATTCAACATCTGAGGTTTTGCTCTGTCAAACATTATTGTTGTTTTCGTGGTTCACGATTACAGAATTTCACACTTTGAATAGCATGAAAGAATTCAATGTTAACATGTACAGTGAGACCATGTTTATAGTAGGAATATTTCTTTCTACAACCTGTGCACATTTCAAGCTGTTTCATTTCAAGATTCTTTAGCTCTTTTGGGGAAATTTCAGGAAAAGGATCTATTATTTTTAGAACAATAGCAAACATATCATTCACACGTTCCATTAATGACATGAATATTTCATGACACGACTTGTACAATGAGCATTCCGAACGGATTTCATCACACTTCATGACTTGAGTCGCACATGAAACAGAGGAGGCATAGTGTGCTACTTATATCAGGCATGACTTTCAAAATAAGCATGCTCCCACTTCCCATGAAACAGGGGTTCGGGGGCTTGAACACCTCAAACACAGTGCTGTGAAAGACTTTCTGCATTACTCATTTGAATGTCCCTGATAATATGAGTCTTGATCAAATTTTTTATATAATTAAACCTTGTTTTGCTGAGAATTCAAGAGCTACAGTAAGTTGGTCTGTTTTATACCATTCTTTTTTACACTCAGGAAATTAATGTAGAGTAGATGCAGGGCTCCATGGGAAATCAAAGGACAAAATGTTATGAACTCATACACATGCTATCAGACTCTTATCTTGATTCAAGATTGATTTTTGCCTTCAAGGCACTGACATCAAACAGAGAAAATAGGATTTTATCCACCAAGCTTTCACCTGCGTGTGTAAACAACATTCAGCAGTGTCTTTAATACATCAAATGAAGTTTGATGCATATTCTTTTTCAGCCAACATAAACATTACACTGTTGCTTTTAAATCTAGGAGGACATCTTGGGACAGTCGGCCAGGGTGTAGAGATTACAGGGGAAACTAATTTATGGGTCCTTTCTCATCTGACTCTGTAGTTTCAGGGCTGAAGAGAAACACTGCAAAGCCCCTGATGCTTCAGCCAGCAGGTAATTGCAGTTAGTGTTCTTTTACTATTTTCTTAAAGGGAACGTATTATGCTTTTCCATATTTTCTGTCATATATATAATGTTACAATGTCAGATGTTCATACTAAATGTGGACAAAGTTTCAAATAATAAGGTAAACGTAAGTAAAAGTAATCCCTGTGAGCAAAAAGCTCAGGCTTCAGGCTGCTCTGAATACTAGGGTTGCAGCACTTTTTTCTACTTTCTTGCTGAGCTGATGTCACATCGGCACGGATGTCCTTATACTGTCGTCAGCTCATGCTCTGCTCCAGACACAACACACCCACGAAGTACAAGGACACGCCCATACACTCGCTCAGCCTGTCGCAGTATTCCACCACCCTTTTCATAGCATTTTCTCAAAGGCCAACACTTTCTCACTCCAACTGGTCACATATGGAAGCTTGGTCAAGACCCCTTGGCGTTGCTTTTTAATGCCCTGACTGCCCCTTTAGCGCTGTTTTTTGACGTTTAGGGCTCTGCAGTCAAGTTAGCAACGGGAAACAACAAAAAATATGCAAAGTCCGGTTAGACTTTCAAAATACTGGATAAATAAATGTCTGATATATACGTCTGATAAGACCAACCAGTCCAGTGTACTGCAACCCATCTACCTCTTTTGACTCGATTCATGCCTTAGTTCATGTGAACTCTATTCGTGACTACGTGCATACCTTACTTACCTCCTGACACTACGGAGCACCGTGTTGTTTGATGCCTGTCATTAATTGTAATGTCTTTTGTTGTATTTATTAGACACAAGATATTTCTGAAAGGATAATAAGTAAAAATAACTAATTATCTAACATTTATCATAGTCATTTCATCCCCTGTCAACATGAAAATACTTTTTTTTTTACATTTATTTATTCATCAGTGTCGGCATGCAATAATTCACATAATTTTGAGGTAAATGTGGTAGACCTTGGCAGGTCTTAACTGAACAATAATTTTCAAAAATTGCCACTTGGAGATTAGATGAACTAACAGTGATGATCTTCTGTTCTTCCGTGAAAAAATACTGACTTTGTATTTTTAGTGAAGTAGTAGGGGTTTCTTAAACTAGCATTAAACATTAGCAAACAAATTAAAGGTTCGGTGTTTAAGATTTAGTTGTGAGGTTGTGAATTGTAACCAACCTTCCAGTCTACCACTGCCCCCTAGCCTTTCAAAGAGCGTAGGACAGCTACGGTGGCTGACAGAGCACAAACGTTGTCTCTTCTGAGACAGCAGAGAGAGGTGCTAGTATGTATTGCAGGGCTGTCGTATTAAGTTGTGTTACACTGTACATATGTTCATGTTATTGTTCACCTGCTGTAGAAATATGGTTGGAAAAGGCACTTAAAGGTTTGGCTTTTGTTTATTTCTAGGTCAGACAGCACAGATTGTATTGCTGTTGTATTGTAATGAAACAAGACATCTGTCATGCACTCTGGGTGCCATTATCTCTAGCCATGTACATATTCTCCACCTTTACGACAAGCACGCGCCATCCAGCATGTTTTTAGTGAGTGGAGAGGGGTGAAGGAAATTATCCATCACTCAGAGTAAACTCTAAACAGCCTAATGACACATGGCAATATAAAATGGAAAATTCAAATAAACACCAGTGGGCCTGTTTGGAGGCACTCCTGGTACAATAGCCCAAACACAGGGCATTTGAGTAATCATTACTAGTCATAACTCAACACACTGGAGATGTTAAATAAACAGTATACTTCTGTAAGGCATATACAACAAGGCCCAAATTTACTTTAGCCGTATCACAGGAATCTGTGAGGTAAAGGACACTCACCAGCCATGCCAGAGACAGTATCTTTTAATGTCATGTCATGTCTTTTCATCAACAGCGCAGCCTTTCTGTTAGCCTATAAGAAAACCTTGGTGGCCTTTGTGCTGATTTGTAGCTGTTGCATGACGTAACGAGAAACACAAACTGATTCACTCAACAGTCTATACCTAGCCTGTCTGATTTATAACACGTCTGTACCTCAAAGAGTGCTGTAGGACATAGTATCACCATTTTCCAGCATGCTTGTCTGCCAGCTCGACCTCTGTGTTTTAGTTCAACTGGAGAAAAAAGTAGATAATCATTTCTACTATTCCTGAAGCGCATGCTTATTATAAGCCCAGAAATGATTTATAAAACCATACGCTGGTGAGCATGCAGGGCCAATTTGTGTGCTGACCTCATAGGTGAAACCCTACCTCTAATTGGGCTTGATTACAAAGCTATTAGGTAGAATTCTCCAAACCCAGCCGGGCCGAGCCCCGTGGTGGGGTTAACACCGCTGCCAGATACTGTTATGAAGCCCAGGTAAGGTGTCACCACAGGGCTAAAGCCCACTGGGCCCTCAGTTAGAGTCCAAATTGAGGCTATTATATTACTGCTATTCCTGAGTACAATTTTATGCAATTTAAAAGCAGACAAAGAAGAATAATCACATAATAATAATAATGTTACTAATGTTCTTAAAGGATTACAGGGTGGTTATTGAAAACTACCTCATGCTGTAGAACGGTAGTCTGTAACACAGTAGGCTCTTTTTTTAACCCTTTCTTGTTTGCTTTATTATGCATAGGTCCTACCTCAACTTAAACATGTCAAAATCAGAAGAGATCACAGCACCTGGACACAAATCAAAACCTCCATCCAGTAACACCCAGAATGTCAGATTCTTCCCACACAAAGTTCTTTCAAAAAAATAAACTACTAATAACAATGATCAACAATCCACAATTAAAAATTCACAAGTCCTCATAACTGAAAATCTTTCAAAAAATGTACTCACAGTTTTGCCTCTCTAGGGTTAATCTCTCTAATGGTAAAAATGTTGATAATTGGTCAAGGAATAACGTTCCCTTCCAAGATAACAAAATAGGTTTCTTTGCAAAGTAATAAATCATAATTAATATTCTGCAATTTCAGTTATCTAGAAAAAGATCCCACATGTCATTTAAAAGATACAAACACTGACTGGTATAAACCTCAATGTTTAACATTTATTTAGTGAAAGCATGAATACATGTTCTTTCTTTGCTTTTGCATCTAGTACAGTTTGGGGAATTATCTTCTGAAATCTTACACATCCCTCTGCTGTAAAATCTATGGATAATTTAAAAAATAACATTGAAATGACTCTGTTGCAAAGACACTGGACAGTATTATTTTAAGCCATGCCAGTGTTTATTTTAACAGATTTTTAACAGGGAAGCAAAAGCAGAAATTTAACTATTTGACAGCACACCATAAAATTCTCTGAATTTACATTTGATTTAGGTGGCAGTGGTCACTTTCTCCTCTCACCTCAAACTGTAATTTGTTTTCTTGAAACCTGCAATAACAGATTATTTGGCCACTTTGGTGCAGTGGAAGCACGTTGTGAACCCAACATTGTCATATTTTAAGGTCCAATATTTCTCTCTGTTTTGGCCTCAAGCAACTCCTGAGATAAATATCTGGCTCTTTAGCTGCTAAATTCTCCACTGAGCTCACCAGCTAGCTTCTAACTGTGTGTGTCTGCCATTTGATACTGAGCGGTAGTGTTCTTTTTTGTCGGAGACAGATGCCTACAAGAGTGAAAAAGGTGAAACAAAACAGTACAGTTGTTGATCAGACAGACAGCAAAACAATGAGCTGGAACTCACTGTAAAGGTCCGTAAAGCTGAGAGGAGTGGCAAATTAAGGTGATGATTCTGTGTAAGTTTGTCACTTTCATCCATTCATATTCAACCCCTTTTTAATGACATCATCTAATCATTTTCTGTAATGGTTCAATTCGAACCGATTGGAGAATTTGCATTACAAACTATTATCTTAATGTACCCAACTCCAAATTATTCCCATAACTTTAATTAGCATTTTCTTTTGCCATATTTCTCGAAATTTAAAACGCCAGTTAAATAATACACATTGTTTTCATACTGTCATTTAATTCACTGTTTTAATCCACAAAACTTAATTAGGGTTAGCGTTATATATGGTTCTTACTTACTTAATTTCTCACCATATTGTCGAACAAGCATTTTTATGTTGTGCGAGGTTAAATGTGACCTAAACTTTGGGCCACTTTCACAATATTAATCCAACATGTGCCTGACTATTCTGTTTAATGTTGGTTTCATACAAAGCTAAGTTCTTCTATTAGCTCTCAATATGTGTGAAAAAAGCCTTTACATTTATGTCATTCTGCTGGTCCCTTGACAGCCATTACTAAGCCAATATCCTGTTTCAGAGAGAGTGAGCCTCCAGCATGTTGCTTTTGGCCCCTCACCAAATCGCGAAAGTATGAAAATTACCCATCCAGTCGTGGCCTGCAGCTCTTTAAAAGCCATCAGTGTTCCTTTTGACAAACCTCCACATGGCTCAGAGGCCTGATCTGGCTGGCAGAACACAACTCTGCCCACCGCCACCACCAACCACAAAACCTCTTACCTCCCTCCCCTCTAGAGGAACAAGGTCGTTTCAAGCTATTTGTAAGGCCGCAAAATTTAACAGCCGCGAGGCCTGGCGATTATAGTTATGCAGAAAGCCCAGATAAACAGCATTGGCTTCCTCTCAGCTTGCTATCAGCTTTCTCATACACTCGCTGGCCAGCGCTTTACCCCCTCCTCGCTTAACTTGTCACATCCCTCTGGAGTGTTGGATCCAGAAATAGCTTGACATGTTGTCTCTGGGTGTGCTCTCCTTCTCTTTTTGTGAGGCTGTGACACCAGAGGCTACTAGCATGCATTTCTTTCATTGTACTGTCTTCCAAATGTGTAAATTAGACAGTCACGGGAGGACTTGGACATCAAGTGCTGCATAAAAATAAGTTGTCACCGAAGTTCAAACACTCTCTCAAGAGAAGCAGCATTGCCTCACAACTGACAAATACAAGACAACAGTGTTAGGAGTCGAGAAAAAAAAAAACATTATGAGTAGGTCTTCCTCTGACTTTACAAAACAAAAATGTTCACCCTCACTCAAACTGAGTCAAGTATGATTAATGCTGCTGCTGTTGACGTGAAGTGAACAAATGAATCAAGCTCCATCCAAACCAAGAAGGAAAAGCATCATTCAGAAGCTTTCGGGATTACTAGCATTCCCGAGAGGCTGAGGTATTCGGCAGATTCCTCAAACACATTCATGCACAAACAGCATCAGGTGTCAGGTGCTGCTTTCAGTCCTGCCAGTGTCAGTTTAGGATTGTTAAGAACGTCAGGTTTGGCACTGTGATGGGTTTGAGCAGCAAATGGCAACGCACCAGGAAGCGGGCTCTTACTGAAACAGATGCTTGCCTTTATGAATTGTGGCATATCCTCAGTACTAGACTTTGCGTCACATTTCTCGGTTAGCCAGACTTGCCAGGAATGACTTGGAATCGGTTTATAAAAGCTATCCTGCTACACAACTCAAGCAAATGTGAGTGTGTGTGTGCATTTAAATTGCAGATGGAGTGTGCTTAGGGAAACCGGATGCAAAATGAATCACAATTTTTACGTCCACTTGTGGTCTCCGCGTGGTTTTGGTGTTTTCGAGCGCTCGACGTCTGGTCATTGAAATTGCTTTCTTTGAAATCTAATAGTCCCAGTTAGCTCTGTCTGTTTAACTGTCATCATTGAGAGAGGTGGTTTTGCTTGGCATCTCATCGTCACATGAATGAGGTCATTGTCAGGCGCACAGGCATTAAACTTCTGTCTATCTCACAGATGTGTGTGTGAAGTTTTGCAAGGGAATGTGTGTGTGTGTCAAAAGGAGCTGTCAGTGTGTTGTACTGCAGCCCCCTCCTGTTGTAATTGACTGTGCTAGTAGTGTGGCTTACACATCATCTAGCAAGCCACAAGTTCATGTACTTTTACAGCACCCGTGTGTGGGTGTGTGAATGTGTTTGCACTCTATAAAGAAATTGCTGGTGGGTCACATGCAGAATACCAATGTGCACATGAATGAAGGATGGTATTAGAAAAGTATCTAGCTCTAGAGTACAACCCTGATCTGATAAATGAGTATAGGACAGACACAAAAAAAGCAAAATCCCGCAACTTGGCAGCCAATGTTTCTATTGGTTAGGATTATGTTATGCTCGCCATAGTAACTGCTGAGATCCAGGAAGACAGCACCATCACAAAAAGAAAATTTGACAACACTTTGTCACGCCTTCACACAGGTAGCAAACAAGCTAATAGTTTAGATATATTTAAACTGAAAATGAGTGCAGCTGAAATGTCCACAAGAAAACAAACAGGTTGTCTACAGGTATAGGTGACTTAAGAGTTGACATTGTGGCAAGGAGTCTGTAAGGCAGTTGTAATTTTAAAAGTTAGCAAACTGATTGGCAAAACCAGCAATCTGGGCTTGAGTAAGACACTCTGCAACCAGTTTTTCAGTTTTTGCAACCAGCGGCACCAGACGTGACAATATTTGGACAAGATGGTGGCGCTAACGGCAATGTGCGGACCAAGCTAGCTTGCTTAGCTAGGTACATCTGTAATTCACGTTAACTGTCATTTTAACAGGGCTGACAATTTTGTCAAGCCAACAACAACAACAAACTCACCAGAGAAAGTGAACAGCCAACTCCTAATACGCTTTTTCAACAGCGCTGGTAAAATTTACACAGTGCCGAGGGTACGAGTCAGCTAGTGAAACTAGTGATTGAGACCACAAACTTATCAGGAAAGTGTTTTGAGGTAATAACTCAGGTGAGAAGTAGGGTCATTTTACCATTATTTCTAATGGAGCCAGACTTCTTTTTGCAACCAAAAGAGTCGCCTCCTGCTGGCTGTTCGATAGAATGCAGGTTTAAGGGACTTCCGCATTGGATTCACGTATCAGACCAGAAGCTTCCTGCTTGGGTCGAACAGGTGAACAGTTTTTGGTTTCTGGAATTCAGCATGACAGAGAACCTGACATGATCATCTCCACCCTGGTAAAGAAAGCTAATAAATGGCTGTATTTTCTTAAGGAAACACAAACTGGCATGGGATGTGCATGGCCCATGACCAGAGGGCTCTACAGTGGGTGATTAAAACCGCTCAGAAGATCATTGGTACCCATCTACCGAGCATCAGTGATATTGGTGGGGTGAGATGCAGGCGGACGACAAGTCATGGCCTGTTGCAGTTACAGACTTTGAATTTTTATTTAGTTTTATATTATTTAGTCTGAAAAATATTGAATCCTTAATTGTTTACAATATTCAAACATGACCTCCCTAGTGTATTGTAAGAAGACCCAGTCTGTCCTCGATAGAACAACGACTATATTTACATTTAACTGACGCTTCTTTCCAATGCGACTTACAATTGCTATTCATGTCAGAGGTCGCACGCCTCTGGAGCAACTAGGGGTTAAGTGTCTTGCTCAGGGACACAACGGTGGATGGGTCACAGTGGGAATCGAACTCGGGTCACCAAAGGCATGTGTCTTATCCATTACGCCATCACCTCCCCTATCCCCTATGGGTCAATTATTACATAGCTTATTACGACCAATATGTACGTTTTAGTGACCTCGAGTGGCAGTCTTTATAGTATAAAGAGCGACAAAGTCTACGTATGGAGGGTGATGGGGTGTGTGGATGTGTAAAGTAAACTCAAGACTTTCTCTCTGTACCAAGGTTTGAGTCTCCTGTGAAAGAAAGTCAAAGATGACATGTTTTAAGTTAAATAACATTTTGTAGATGACTTTAATCACGTAACTTCCGTCACTTGACTTATGTAATTTACTTACTTTAACCCAAACCACAATCTTTTGCTAAACTTAACCAGGTAGATCTGTTGCCTAAACCTAACCAAACTATAACCTTTTTTCCAACATTAGTTACTTAGGTCACAAGACTTACACAACGTACTGAAGGTTCGGTAAGCCTATTGGTGGACTGGTACTTATCAATACTCACACATGTTTTTTTGGCCATATATGTCGTCGTTCTTTCCAACGGACTTATTTGTCATTTTGGAAAACGGTCACGGACACTTTACAATTAACCTATTTTGTCGTTAAGGTAAGAGGACATGACTCATCAAGGGACTGTGAAAACACGCTGTGTCTTTACTACCTGAATTTGAAAACATAAAGAGAGACGAGGAGAAAGGTTTGATCACCAGTTGAACCTGGAATCCAAACCAGACAACCTGGATGTGGATCAACAAGTCATTTAGAAACTTCAGTTAGACATAGAGGAATGTCTGCAAAGTTCTAGATTGTTGATATTGTATGAGTAAGCTAACATGCGTGGAAATATATAAGTGACTCACAATTTTGTAAACGTTGGCTCTTTTGACACTCGGCCACGTTCCAACCTGTGAACTCAGTTTAGCTTTATTTTGGGAATGAGGATGTGTCGATGGATAGTTGAGGACAAATACCAACATGGTTAGTCCTCCTGCACTGAATCGAATTCAACTCGCATACTGGTGCTACACATCTGAAAGCAATAAAACAAGGAAGAGAGAGGGACCGGCAAATCCTAGATTGTGAATGAAGAATTTTAACAAGTTAATAAATAACTTTTTATACTGTACCTGTTTACAAGGTTTTATGTGAAGCTGAAAAAGGGTAAACTTTACACAGTGAAATGATGTTTGATGGACAATCAGTGAAGTACAAAAAAAGAACACCTCATTACCATGCATTTGAGATACCTCCAGGGAGATTTATTCTTTGTACATGTAAAATTCTAATGTTATACTGAATTTTATCTTTTAAATCCACATTCATGCTGTGAGTTTGAACACAGATGTTATGAAAGTGTGCCAGAGGACTTGAGGACAAGGTGACTGTTTGTGGAACTGTTTGTTCTTAGAGAAAGAACATTGAAAACCTTAAAGTGAAAATCAGTTTTTTACCTTTAAATACCAAAATATTAACAGGACCTTCTTCAAGTCTGTACTATCATACTACTTTTTACCTCAATTCAAGCCTCATAGGAACATGAAATTCTCTAAGAACTTTACTGATCTCTGCTGGTGACAGGTAGGAAGTACAATAGCACAACTATCATGTATCCTTTTCCACCCAAACTCTACTTTGAATAAAGCTTCTGGAGGAGAGCTAATGACTTAATATATCATGTTAAAAGGGAAAAAGCAACTTTGCTTTTAGCTCATTATAGTAATACAAATAAATTGGCAACTGAGTATTGTAACAATAAAGAATCAGTCGTTAAAATTACAAGGCAACTGTAATTCAAATGTAACCATCTGCATCATCCTAACTCAAACATAGACTGGCGTCAGTCAGTTAAGGTTTACACATCTCAAGTGTATGACTGTATGAAGTGTATGAAGTTTAATAAATAAATAATCATCAGTGTTAGAGTTCAATAATCATTTATTAAAGTAACCTAAATCTTTATAACTAAATACAGTTCGTGCTGATGGGTTCAGTACATGTCAGAGTGTCGTAATAACAAATCTGTAACCACAGTCGTATCTACCAAACTCCTGTTAACACCTGTGGTGTGTTGACCTTTTCAATGACGATAGATTGATCAGTTGGTGGAAATAATCTTATCTGAAAATACCTTTATGAATGGATGAGCATAAAAAAAACATGTTCCAGTACATTTTAACTCTGATTCATCTCTTTTCAGGTCTCTTGTTCTTGCTACAGCAGGTCAGGTGAAATTTTAAAGTTGCTTCAAGAAGCCTACACTGTGGGAAAATGCATTTAATATCAAATTGATGCACTTTTTTTCAGGAAATCCACTCTTCCCAGTTATCAGCTGACCCTTGGGCTCTAACAGTTTTACTGTAATTCTCCTAGCTGATCTAAAGATCACGGTGAGGCAGACATTCCTGGTTTATGTATTTCACTGTGCCGCCACCCAGCTGGACGGAGCCAGCAGCTCCATCATATCAGTGACCAGGCGGCTTGTTTGATTCTAAAATGGAAAGTCTGGCTGCGATGGTTCTCTTTGGTCTGTCATCTTAATCTTCAAAGTTATTCAGAGGAACTGAACCTCCTTACTTGCTGCTTCTGGACAATCGGAGTGACTCACACACTTCCGATATGCACACACAAACACACACATGCATATTCATTCACACACGCGTGCGCATGCATGTTTCCTGGAGGTCTATCAAGTTCCACCATGATGTGCACCTCCATGAGACAAAAGAAGACATCAAAGAAAACAACTGTTGTCATTTTGCTGATAATCCTGTCTCACATCCCACATCAGAATACTGAACAGACTACACACACATTGTGTTTGCTGTAGCCAAATTGTACAAAACAGCTTTATGGGCTGAATGCAGACTTTATAGGTGTCTTTGATCATTTTTCACAGGACGAAAAAAGGACACCGATCAGTACTTTTAAGATACCTCAGAATGCTTTGGACTCTACTATGATTTTGCACTTGTCTTTCGCAAGTTGAGTGAGTCTGATGACGGTCTGCCCGTAAACAGCGGTGTGACTGGGGCTTTACCACTGAAGTCTGAACGCTGAACAGTTGACTTGTATTACTGCTCAGAGACGTCAAAAGTTTCAGATCAGACATGAGGCCTGTTCCAAGAAGCAGGTTTACTGAGCTTCTGAATAAATTTGTTGCGTTAAACCAGGAACCCATCAAATCTGAATCAGGTGCTGATATTAAAATACCTCTTCTACAAAGCAATCTAGAGAAACAGCCCCCTGATGCGTTATCAGTACTGTAGTGCCGGCATGTGGCCAACTATGGCAATCACATGTTTCTGAATCAACCAAAATGACAAAATAGATCAAAATAATAGAAACCACCAGGATAAAAGGTTAACAACACAGTAACAACAATAGACTGTTCTTTTAACTTAATAAATGTTTTGTCTAATCAAAGCATGCCCATTGTGCTGATGATGATGAAGGTCATAATGATGTTTTTAGATAATGAAAACATGTTTTCATCTTCAGCAGAATGTGAAAACACCTTGCAGAGCCAAACCCACACTGATTTCATTTAAATCTTTGGATAATAATAGTTTAACTAAAGTGATGTTTTTTTCAGGTCCTCATCACCATGCCTACAGTGAAATTAAAATGTAGAATGTTTTGAAAACCAAGCTACTGACACCCTATATATTGACAAGAAATGACACATTTGTTGGTATTTATTAAGATATTTGTATTTAATCCAAATTGCATAGATACATCCCTTTAGCTGATTGACACTGTTCAGTTGTCAACTACATTACAAAAGAAGTCAGCATAGTTGGAGAAATGTACATTAAATGGACAGTAATGGAACTAAAAAGCTGGAATATTGTTGGATTTAAAACAAAAACAGGTCATGTGTTTAGCCTTGTTTTGCCTAATGCTCTAGTCTTAATGGCATATTTTTGGACTTTAGATTTGAACATTTGGCCTTTTTCCCATTTGCTTTTGTACTCTATTGACCTTCCTGCTTGGATAAGTAATTATTTCCCTCTTACCTCTGCTCTGCTTTCCTTATTATTTGTCCTTGTTGTTAACAATAAACTGACAAATCATTTCAGCCATTTCAACAAGTGGTAGGGACATGTCCCCAGCGTCCCCAGTGTAAATGACACCTGTGCTCTCCATGTGTTTAAGTGCCCCACTGTACTTGAACCCACCCTACACAATATAGCAGATTGTTCATTTAAATGTCATGTCTCTGAGTAATGCTCCATTATTAGCTTCACTGTGCCACACTTTTACAACAACTTTCCCCTGAAACTTAAACAAAGGTATGAAGGGGAACAATGGGTGTCAATCAGCAGGTGGACGCACAGGGGGATGTCCTGGTCCTGGGTCAGATCCAGGTCGCTTATGTCCCCTAAGCAACAGCCCTGATTAATGCAAACACTGCGTTACTATGGAGCCCGAGACACAATCAGTTCATACACTCACCGGGACTGGCCCGGGACAGCAGAGCGCCCTGCTGACATGGAGGAGTCACCCCCAGAGGACAGGAGACTGGACTTCATAGCGGACTATGTGCTGAGGACCCTGAGGCTGAAACAGGACAAATGGCAGAAGTGCGTGTCCAGCGAGGACAATCGGCAGGTGCTGCAGGAGTTCCTGGACAAAGCCGAGCAGAGGACTCTGGTGGTGTCAGTGACCGCGGCCGGACTGCTGCAGCCCGCCGCCGCCTTCACTGCCGCTTCCAAAAACAAGGCGGTGTACTTTGTGAAACGACACAAAGCGGCGCTGAGTCCAGGCTCCATGAAGGAGAACTTGGTCTACGGGGACTTGTCTTGCGCTCCACTGGATCAGTTTTCTGCTCTAGTTGAGGAGGTAAGCAGCAGAGCAGAAAATGTTAATTATTGTTAGATACATGGAGGGCTGGGTCAACGTGACAAAATTCTCGTCTCTCTTCTACAATGCATTTCAAGTTCGTGCCGATCAATCCTTAAAAAAAAGTTAATACTAATAAAATTACAGCCAGTAATTAGCTACTATAAATACAAACAGTAATAAAACTTAGAAATCCACAAATAAATATAAAGTAGGGGAGAGCAGGGTATGTTGTCACACTTTTCACACGGTCTAATATTTACTGAGCACCCTATATCACAATGGTACAAATGTCATACCAAATGAAAGAATGAAGTCTTGGGCAGAAGTTTTGTATTCATTACATCTTCCTATCTTATCTCATTATGGAGCTGTAGACTGTTGAATGGAGAGTTTGCACTTGTGACAGTTTGCCCCATTGGCAGGTAAGTTGTCACACTGGATTATCAAACAGTTAGAAAACTTAATTGTGAATATTTCAATTCCAAATTGTAACCAGAACTAAAAAAAAAAAAAATCAATCAACAATCAAGAGAATTTGGAAAATAAATAATTTGATTCAGAACAAAAATGTTGGCAGAGCACACATTAAGTGGCACAACCTCTTTCTTTGAACTTTCATATCAAACATTCTCTGGAGTGCAAATGGATCTATGGTAATTTAATGTAATGCTGCAGATAACTTGCTTAAATGTAAAAGTTCTTAACTAAACAGATGTGGTGTTTAACAACAACAACAGCAAACTGACGTGTGCTAATAATGGCTAAATCTCAAGGTTAGCTTAACATAGCACTTCAGCTGAAGTATGGAAAGACAGTTATTGTCTCCTCTACTTTGTGCAAAGTTATCATTTTGAACATTCATACCTAATAAGGTTGGAATACATGAAATGTAAAGTGCAAATATTTTACTTTTGAAGCAAAAAATAATAAAATGATGCGCACCTCGTATTAGAATGACCATGACCACATGTGAACAGGGAGTTGAACATAGAAAAAGAAGTCACACAAAGTGGCTATTTTTGAGTTTTCACATAGAGCCTCTAGTGTTGGAGTTAGGAGCAGTGTGACAACTTTCACATGAGACAACTTACCCTGCTCTCCCTTATCTTTAGTTACAGAAAAAACAGTAATACAAAATAAAATGCAGCATTTCACATTTACTTAAAAATAAGTACAGAAGTATTATGAGCCACATAAATGCAAATGTGTTGAAGTCCTTTTAAACACTTATATTAGGGTTTATTTAATAACTTTGTTTTATTATTACTAATGCATACTGTACATATAGGTGTATTTAAATGATGCAGCTGGTCAGGGTAATGCAATCTACTTGTTAGCCACAGCTGCCAAATACATGTAGTGAAGTATAAAGTAGGCTACTCTCCACCACTATCTAAAGTTTTTGCAAATTAGAAAGGAATGCACACAATTTACAGAGAGTGAGAGAAAGGCTGGGGTGGGTGGGGTGTCAATAGGGCATTATGTTAGGGTCATAGTGGTTCCGGGGCTACATCCACACCGTGCATTAAGCAAATTTGCAAACAATTACATTCTCACATGCTTATTACCACACAGTGACCTGGGGCCTTGGTGCAGTTGCTCACTTTTCCTGGTTAGCTATCCAGCCTGAATGTATCTATCTGACAGCTACTGTTACTTTGCTTAAATTAAGGTTTTACGTACAAAATATGATAAGCAATAAAATATCATATACTGTTAAAAATTAAACTACCCAACCCAAAGTAGTTTAACTTAGCTCCAACATTAATTAGGCTAACCCAAAAATACAATATGATATATAGGAATATACTGACATAGGTCATTCTGCTACATGTTGAGTATTTTTTACTTTTAATACTTAAGGGATTTCTTAAATACAGTTTTGAATGAAAAAAATTGTTCTTCCACCACTGTATGCATCAAATGTTTACTGCAAAGCAAACTTTTTTTTTTCCATATTTAGAAAACTCATATTTCCTTATACACTTCCAGGTTGTGGCCCCATTGCTGTCTAACAGTAGGAACCACACTGAATGGCCACAGGTAGTGTCTCTGGACGTCAGACACCACGTCCACTCCCTCAAGACCAATGTGTTTGTGGTGTCGGGCCAAGTTCAAGGCAAGACTCTGCTGCCTCTCCCTGTAGACTCTGAGAGAGTCGAGCAAGCTGCTCTGGAGACAGACAAAATGTAAGCAAACATGAGACGAAGGGGTTCATGTCAATACATCATTTGTCCCACATCTACATTGAAAAACGGTTTACTTGTGAAACTTCACAGGGGGGTCATAGTGGATAAGAGCATCATCCACTCCTTGGAGTCAGCGGTGATTGAGTGGAGCCATCAGATCCGCGCTGTCCTGAAGAAAGACTCCTCTGAGGCTCTGCTGGAAGGCAAAAACCCCACACCCCACACAGAACTGCTCTTCTGGAAGAACAGGTCGGCACCTCTGTTATTACAGACTGAATATCCACTGGCTATGTCTGAGAAGCACTTGTTCCAGTGTTGTGACTGTGTGAAAATAACACGTCCCTACAGGACCTCAAAGTTGAATTGTTTTGGAAGCTTTTGCTGGTGCGACTAATTATTTGAATTTCAGAACACCTGTGCTATCAAGTGAAAAATGTAATTTGGAGCCCAGTGCTCGCCTTTTATTTCTTTGTTGTGCTGACGCAGCAGAATTATATCTTTTGAGGCCAGTATCCTCTACTTTTATCAGTTGTTTTTCCTCTGCACGAATATGATCCAAAATTGTTCTCCATCTGTTTTCTTTTTTATGACCAGTAGTTTTTATAATTTTCCCTTCTTTTGACAAGAACAGAAAGCAATAGCAGATACACAAAAGAAAGGAACAGGACAGAAGATTAAAAACACAGGCAGATTATTGTTGCATATTCTCCATTTGTTTTCTAATTGAATATGCAGATGCAGAGTGCATCCATTCTGTGTGCACAAGCTCTTGATAAAGTTTAAACTCCGCCTAGCTATAATGCATTGTTTAGTAAGTGAAGATTTACTCCAATTTAATCTCTAAATAAAAGCTGGTTGCGCCATATATACTAGTTCATACATTGAGATTGGTTGTAACTTGTAACTAAATATTTCTACCCAGTAACTACCAGGTTGAAATGTTGCACAGCTAACTGGACTAACAAAAAAAACTAACATTAGCTTAAAGGAATCTGGCGATAGTATATATCAGCAGCCAATAGTGTATGTTAGTTTGAAGAGTAAAGAACTCTTCATCCATACACCCTTTATACTACTTCACCTGACTTTTTCTGCAATGGAGGCCTAACTAAAAACATCCATTTGGGTCTTAAGAAGCTATATAATAATTGACCTATACTGCTGTTTTTCTAGTAAGAACAGCCTGATCTGGTAGATAGGGCCTAGCACTAGAGGTTATTGTCATTTTAGTAGTAATTTGGGTGAACCTTTAAACAGATAAGGGCCAGATGGAAGAGATAGGCTGTGGTGTATTTGAGAGGGAACAAGTCCCACAACACAGTAATACCTCAAATTATTATACATCAGCCCAAATAAGCTGTCTGTCTTATTATTTGCATTTATAATATCCTGTCCATGCACAATGATAACTACAGTAACTTATGGTTTTCATTGTTACATCCAGATAGATTATGTTATTTACTTTAAAGATTGTTTCCTGTAACGTATACATGCGCACAATAATGCCACCACTGCAAATACTGGGAGACTTTGAATTTAAGCGGTAGCAACAGAAAAATCCCCATATTAGTAAAGTTAACATGACAGAGTAAACAGATCTGACTTTTAATTAGTGTAAAATTAAAATGTCCTGACAGCTGGAATGGCGCTCATGCCTCAACATGAGGATGGCGGTTATGTAACAAATCATTTGACTGTAGCCTATCAACTTGGAATCTATTTGTGACAGATTACCTGTCTGAAGTGTCATTCGCTGTTAGATCCTGACTAATCCTATCTCTGTGATGGGGAAAATTTATAATTATGAATAATTAATTAAGTTACCGCTGTTGTGCCACATGCTTAAACAGACACTCTCTCACGTATGGATCCGGCAGCTGTATTTAATAAACTCAGGGGAAAGAATCCTACAAACAGCTGTTAGCATCAAACAAAACTTCACTATTGACGTTTTGGCAAAACCCGGATTAGTGGCATGAGGAGATCAGCCTTGTTAATGTAACCTGTCACAGAATGTAAATTGCATAAAAAGTTGTGAATGAGTCATAACTGAAAACACATCAAAGGTGTTTTGGGATTTTGGAGAGGTCTGTGTGCGTGTCCCTCAGTCAACTAAAAACTGTGTCTTTTGCACTCTGTGTATGTTTGAATGTGGAAAATAGGCTGATGGCCAGACTTTGTCCTGTGTGCACAGAAAGCCTATTATATATATATATATATATGACCTATATAGCTATATTTTTTCCTGAAGGAGTGGCCTCGTGGCTTCCTCTTATTTGGGCAGCGTGAGAGTGTAAGACAGCCTGAGAGCAGGTGTCTCACGCCAAAAGTGGGAGAATTGGCATCCTTGAAAATAGCTTGTGGTTAAGACCTTAGGAAGGAGTTTACAGTGCAATCCGGTGGTCTTCTACAAATGTGACAGAAACCTTTGTTGTCCATTTTTTTCTCTCCTTGAAGATACGCAGATCTGGATTGTATCCACTCCCAGTTAAAATCCTCTAAGGTGAATAAGATGGCGATGCTGTTGGAGGCTGTCGAGAGCAGCTATTCACCTTCTTTTACTAACATGCAACAAGATGTCCTTGCAGGTAATGACCCAATCTATACACCTCACCATAGAGGGTGAAATGAGGCCTGCTTTCTGCTTGACTGAATGGCTAAAGCGACATTTATGATGATTTTGTCATATCACATGCGATTTCACATGTAGTATTTTGTGGTTGAACTGACTTTGACCTCATCTCCTCTTGCCAGCCTTGGAGGAGGCAAAAGACATCTGCACCTACTTGAGGCCCCTGCAGCGCCTGTTTGAGGACATGGAGAGCACTGAGTTTCCTGATGTCAAGGGCCAGATCGGCCCTTTGTTGCACACAGTTTGCCTGGTGTGGGCCAACTCCAGATACTACAACACCCCGGCACGCCTCATCGTTCTGCTGCAGGAGACCTGCAACCTTCTCATACAGCAGGTTTGTAGTAACAATCTTTGTTGCTAAGTAGTCATTACTGCCTTTTTTTTTCTGTGGATGACGTTTTACTCTCTGTGGGTAGTTTTCACTGTTATGCTGTCACATTCTCTATTGTTCCTTTGTGTTCAGTCTTTTGGAACCAAACCTTTGTTTTTGCTGCCAGAAATGTATAGCTTACCAAAATTATTAAATTAAATAATAAAAACAGATGGTCTCATGATTGGGTAGAAATGCAATATTAATGCTTATTTGCTTGCTTGCCAAGAGTTAGGTAAGAGGATCGATTGAGTGAGTGATATCCATCTTCTCATCTAACTCTCAAGGCAAATTAGTATATTTTCTTAAGGCTCTTATCATTTCAGCTTGTATTGTGCTATTGTGGTTCATATTCGCAAACAAATTTTCAGCCAACTAAGTGACCACTAACAAAGGCAAGCAGCTTTGGATAAATATGTCAGCTAAATGAGTAAATTAAAATGTAAATGTAAACGTGGACAGTAAATGTGGAACTTTTAAAGCCACTACATTTTCAGGCAGTCAACAGTTGCCTCTATTGTTTCCAATGTAAACGGAAAGGGGCGAGGAGAGGGAGGACAGCTACTGCTCTCACAAATTTACTTACATATTTGTGTTCTGAAGATAATGATCATTAAACATCTTTCAGATTGCTGCTGCAGCTTAACTGAGTTAATTTTACAGTTACCCAATTTCCCTAAATTGTCCATTTTCTAAGCCCACTTAGTTACTGTTGCTGCACCTTTGCAGTTTACAGTGATAACGGTGGCAGATCTACCACTGTCATTTGTTAAACTCTGGGCTTCTAGCTTGTGACCGTACATTTTGCTGACAAACATAATGACAATTGTTTGTATCATATCATGCTAAAAATACTGTGTAAAGCTAAATGCCCCAGGCAAGAGGTTACCATACACACAAGTTAATGATCCATGCTGAAGATGTAGAAATAAAGAAGCAGCTCTTTGTGAAGAGATGAGAGGGAACAAAGGGCTGTCAGTTGTATTGGATGTAGCCAATGGTACCAGGAAGTTACACCCTTGATGCCCATTCAAAATATAGAGCATTAATGTCACAGGCTGGCAGACACAGCATTAACCGCTCACTGTCTGAACCCACCTTTAGGCCGTGGTGCCCCAGGACAGTTACTGGCTTTGCCAACCTCTGGGTTTTTAAAAATGAAAACGCTAACACTTCAATGAACTCTAAAGTCTAAGTCTCTAAAGCACACGCCAAACTAATTTGCTACTGCTCTCAATAACCAGGCCCGGGTGTATCTAGTTCCAGAAGAGGTTCTGACAGGAGAGGTTTCAGAGAGTCTCCTGAAGGTGCAGACATGCCTGGAGATCCTGCAGCTCTTTAGGAGCACTTACGAGGACCGTAGGGCCAATCTGAGTCAGTACCAGAGGAACGGGAGCTTGGTGAGGCCTTGGGACTTTTCCCCGCTGTTGGTCTTCTCCAGACTCGACCGCTTTATTAACAGAGTCAGAACCATTAAGGTGAGTATGGAAACGTTATTCACCCAAAAAGTTCCAAATTATTGAGAAATGTCTGTATGTGGATTGAGGTGCCAGATGCTTCCTCTTCAGCCCTTATGTTATTAGATTTAGATGTTAGGTTACAAAAGTAATTAGCACAATGCAAGGTTATGCCAGTATTAATAATAATAATAATAATAATAACTTTATTTGTGTAGCACTTTTCACATTAAAACAAACATGATTCATACTAATTAATATAAATGAATTAAAATAAATTTAAAATCAACATTAAATAACACACACACATAACAGCAATAATATAATGTTCATAAAAACACCATGCGATAGAAGTGAGACTTAAAGAGAGATCTGAATTTGCCTGCCTGAGATCTCCAAGGCAGGAAGTATGACAGCTGAGGGGCCCAAACAGCAAATGCCTGATCAACTTTAATGACAAGATGAGACTGGTTAGTAGAGCCCTGCCAGAGGATCTCAGGCATCGGTCCGGCTCGTATGGAGTTATCAAGTCACAGATATAGGCAAGAAACAAGTAGTAAAATCTTAAAATCAATTCCAAAACTCACAGGTAACCAACAAGGGGCAGAGAGGATTGGTATGATGTGGTCACTTCTCTTAGTGCGGGTAAGAAGCCTGGCTGCAGCATATTGAATGAGATGTAGTCAATGGCTTTTTCTCTTACTAATACCAGAATACAGAGCATTGCAATAGTCGAGTCTTGAGGAAATGAAGGCATGGAAGCCCTTCTCTAAGTCAGCAGAGGAGAGGAATGTTCTAATCTATGTTAGCTGTCTCAGCTGGACAAAACAGACTGCACCACTTTGGTCACCTGAGCATCATGTCAGCTCTGAGTCAAAAATGACACCAAGGTTGCATGCTTCTTTCTGAATGTTATCTGAAAGGAGATTATTAAGGTAGCTAGTGCTTAGTCTGATGGGGGTAAATACAATACTTTCTGATATTGTGTCGTTTAACTGAAAAAGTTATTAGACGAGTCA
This sequence comes from Micropterus dolomieu, assembly GCF_021292245.1. Lineage (NCBI taxonomy): Eukaryota > Metazoa > Chordata > Actinopteri > Centrarchiformes > Centrarchidae > Micropterus > Micropterus dolomieu. The sequence continues at coordinate 4,539,204 of NC_060163.1, read as the reverse complement.
GAAAATACAAAAAAAACATCGGTAGAACCAGGCCTTAACAGGACATACAACTGGGTGTCATATGCAGAGAAATGGAAGTCTGAATGAGCAAGAACTTGTCATCAGGAAGTTCAGATCAGTTTAGATGGATACAAACAGGAATATTGTGTCTTGGGGTTATCCAGATCGCAGATCTCACCAGCATAATCCAAATGAATATGTTGCTACTTACAACAAAAGATTACAACAGATTTAGATAGATGGAAACACAATTATGGGCGGCACGGTGGTGCAGTGGTTAGCCCTGTCGCCTCATAGCAAGAAGGTCGTGGGTTCAAATCCCAGTTTCCCCGGCCTTTTTGTGTGGAGTTTGCATGTTCTCCCCGTGTCTGCGTGACCGTCCAAAGACATGAGGTTAATTGGTGACCCTAAATTGTCCTTAGGTGTGAGCGTGACTGGTTGTTCGTCTATGTTTGGCCCTGTGATGGACTGGCGACTTGTCCAGGGTGTACCCCGCCTTTCGCCCAATGCCAGCTGGAATTGGCTCCAGCCCCGCGCGACCCTGTACGCAGGATAAGCGGTTGACGATGGATGGATGGATGGAAACACAATTGCATTAATACCAACCCATGTGTCTCTGGAAGATTCTAGAGACACATGGATAAAAGCTCATAAGCTGTTGCCATGTCTCTCAATACAAGCAAGGAAATTCTTCAGTTTGGAACAATCCATCACTTCAAATGTAGGGAAAAAACTATCCTGCAGTTCAGCATAATTCAAACATAGAAGGGGATATATGGACCAAACAATATTGCCTGGCAACAGGTGGTCAGTCAGAGATGCAGTGGGCAAATGTACCCACTACAAAATTAGACACAGGTATTATTATGCACTAGTTAAACTTCAAAGAATGGGGCTCATGGATGACAATTACAGTTGAAAAGAAACAGACACTTTTCTTTGTTTATTGTGGAATTGTTCTGGAAAGCAGTGGAAACAGAATTATTGGACAGTGGTTTCATAAACCATTGCCAGAATCTCCTCAGTTGTGCTTATCAGGAGGCAGGTGTGTCCTACCACCAGGTATCCGAACAAACATTTAGACTTGGTTTGGCAGGCTTTATTGGCGCTTCAAGGATTGTTCCCTCTCCACTGGAAGTCAGACAAAGCCTGTTTTTGATGGATGGTTCAAATTAATGACAGACATTTCCTCTTTTGAATTTTTAATTTCAATGGCTAATAGTTGCCCAGGGAAGTTTTATGGAATCTGGTCTTACTGTTTAATGTATATAAAGAAAGAAACATGATTACTTTTGATAATGAAAATGTGCTACTTCTTTTATGTTGCACTTATATACTTATGTGGTATTTTATCTATAAAAATGTATTTTAAAAAGTCCTTATTTAATTGATGTGTCTTAAGTTAACTACTATACAGTATGTGCCAAGTTTTGTTTTGTTTTGTTCCAGTTGTTTTCTTACCTGTTCTTCGTCGATATGTTGCATTATGTTTATCTACTGGAAAACCTAATAAAAACTTGCCTGATGTAAACTCTCTTTCTTTGCAATGATACTATAGTTTATACTGCAAAGCTTGATTGTCTTTCATTTTCCATTTCTTTTTTCCCTATAGGACATCCTGTCGACAGCTGTGGACCTGCTGAAGCTTGAGAAATTGGAGATTGGAGGCATCCGAGGCAGAGCCCTCAGCCAGCAGGTCCAGTTGCTCCACCAAGAGTTTGTGGACACTCACAAATTCTTCACAGAGAAGCCCTATGACTGCTTGGACCTCAACAACAGGGTATGGAGTATCAGGATCACAGGGTGCATGACCGTTTTGTTCACTTGCCTGCTGCGATAAATAGGCTGTTATTTTGTAGAGCAACTTTGAAGGTCTTTTCATTTTCACAAGGGTTTTATGATATACACAACACAATGTACAAGCTCTGTAATTTCTACCTGTGAATACACCACCACAGCCTGGTCACTCCAGCAAATAGTTTTAGTAGTTTTTTCAGTGCCATCTACTTGCTTAACCAAGATGTTCCTGAGTTATAGCAAGAAAAGCAATTTACTTTGCTTGAAAGACCCAGTCAGTGCAGAGTGCTGGATGGCTTTGAGTCAGTGAGATGGAAAAAGGAATATGCTGTGCTTGCACTGCTGTGTGGTGTTTTGGCTGTTGGTCTAGTTGAGCTATCTGCCCTGCAGGAGTATGAAGAAGGTGTGAGGGAGTTCAAACTTAAGGTGGATGACACAGACCGACGACTAGGAGCCATCTTCTGTCAGGCCTTTGACGACGCCTCTGGTCTGGAGCAGGCCTTCAAGGTCTGAGAACTTAAACTCTCTCTCAGTTTCTCTCTCGCTCTCTCTCACACACACACACATACATTCAGACATATTTATAGAAAGTTCACTTATCTGATGTCTGCAGGTTCTGGATATGTTTGGTAGCTTGCTGGAACGCCCCTTAGTGGCCACTGATGCTCTGGACAGATACCCTCTCCTTGTCTCCATGTTTGACAAAGAGCTGGACTGCTGTAAACTCCTTTACAGACAGCACATCCGAACGGCAGAGCACCTGGGTGAGAGTCAACACAATACTTTTTTTATTTAGTCACCTCACAGAAAGATATATGAGCTTCTGCAGGTTCATTTAATGTTTTAATTTAATTTAATAACATGTTTTGTCACTGCAGATAGTTTTTGGTTTTGTTTGTCCGAGTTTTGAGAAAGCCATCACTCCTCCTCAATCCAATTAAGAGGGTGGCTTTGAACACTTAAAAATGACATTAATAACATTCAGCAGCAGCCTGTCTTTGCAGAAACAGTGTCCCTGTGAATAATCCACAAACACACAGTCCACTCCTTAGGGGTTTGTTCAAAATCACTCCTTATTGACTATAGTGCACCGTATTTATAGTCCGCCAAATTTATAAACTATATAGTGCCCTCAGAAATTCCCGTAATATGAACAAACAAACAAATGTTTGACATCTCAGCTTACTGCGATGAATTTACTGCTTTGGGCGAGGGAGTTATTTCAGGCACAGCCACAAATAATTTATTTAGTAGAAAATAGTTCTAAAGAAAAAACTGATTACTGTTGCTGTTTCCATTCACTTCCATTGAATCTTAAAACCTGGGGAAATAAAAAATATCTTTGTGACTAGATAGAATTAGAGGTGATATGTAGTTAAATGTTTAGTAGGTGAACCAACCCTTTAAGTTTCAGTGAGAGGAGCCGGCCTGGTGGCCCAGTGGTTTAAGATTCCTAAACGCAAACCACAATGTCTGCGGTTTGGGTCCAGCTTGGGACCTTTGTTTCATGTCATTCCTCATTTCTCTCTCCCCTCATTCCCTGTCACATCTCTACAGTGAGCCCTCCAATAAATGCATAGACTGCCCCCAAAAATACTTTGATACTTTTTGAAATAAGTTTGAGTGAGAATGTGACTTTCTGTGTCTATACCCAGCAGCAACGCCTCAAGGACACTTTGAAATAGCACAAAGGTTGTTGTAGAGATTAAATTTGGGGTGGGCTTAATTTTAAAACGAGAGAGATCAAGAGAGATCTTTGAAATTTTGCAGACTAAGTCATTTAAAACCCTTAAAGCCCCTACACATCCATAGTCCACCCACACAGTGTGTTTTCTCTAACACTGTCTAATTAGACCTCTTGTCAGGACTGTGTGGGTGGGTAATTAGACTTGATAGACCGCTCCCTCGCTGTCCTTTTAGTTGTTTTGCGTCTGTGAGGGCGGGGCAACATACCCTGTTATTGTTCTCATTGGTACATTGACTTTTCTGACATTCGTAATTCCCAAAACATCTCCACCCCACTTCAACTTGACTAGATCTGTGCAGGTGTGCAGGGCATTTAGTAAGACAATGTGGATCATCCATCACATAGAATGTTGACTAATGCAGCATAATGTGATGCTTTATAGCAAAGGATACTGTACATTAGTGACACCAAAACTTCCTGTCTCTTCCTGTCAGGGGCGCTCCCACAAAATTTTCCTAGGGGTTACCAGATGGGGGCACTGAAAATCTTGGGGTGGCACACTAAACCAAAAGCCATAACTGAGTTTCAGGAGTTCTATTATGCAGTGTATAGACTAGTTGAATACCACATAAAAATATGAGTTAAGGAATCAGAGACTGAAATACTTGGTTTCTTATTTTACAGTTAAAATTGTCTAATGTCCGTAGACTAAAACCAGTTCAGTTAACATTCCATAAAAACCCTGTTTGATGTGTTATCAGTATGTGTTTTTTAAATAGGCAAGTTGACCTTTTCCTTAAAAAGACAAATACAGCTTTTATTTGTAGGAGTGCACTGATGGGGAGGAACAAAACATTTACTGGGAACAAGCCTACTCAAGATTACAGACATCATAAATATTTTTCTTTAAATTCAAATTGAAATATACGATATGTGTCTGTGTAGAGTTGTGTAATTATTTGTTAACATACTAAGTTTGGTGTTATTCTTGTTACAAACAACTAGGATAGTTATTCTTGAAATATCCCACTTTTTAACAACCGATTTGACCAGTGTCCATTTCAGCCATTTCAAAACATACATACCAGTAAAACTACAATACTGTCCTCTTGCTTCTGTGTTTTTTAACATGTCAACAAACAGCATGGCTCCACAAAACACTTAACATGAGTGAGTGAGTGAGAGGGGAGTGGATTGACACAAGTTACAGTCCAACTATCACAAACCTAAATTAAGAGTGCAATATTTAAGCCGACACAACCGAGCAAAACAAATGAGCCTACAGGGCCATAAGCAAAGAGCAGTGAGCTCAACACCAATGAAGTCAACGACGCGCACAGACAACGTTTTAGGGATCCAGAGCCTTTCTATAGCCGCTTTCCACAGAGATCCTGCAATCCAAACGGAAAGAATGTCCACCAATATATATCCCATTCCCAGCTATGTACTTTTCATACAGCGCAGCGAGCAGCAAATTGGCCTAATAATCTTAATAAGGCAGTATATAAGTGGCTATATGACAACATCATAACAACCATAATCCGTAGCCTGGTCTCAACCGATCCAGCACAACATTTTGCCCATGCAGGGACCAGCAGCAGAGTCAGGATGAAAAGTTGCTTTCACTCACCAGAGCTAAGGCCTCACGTGAGGAGAAAGCCGGCACGGCGTTTGTTCCTCTGGGCAATCTTCTGGGTAACTGAAGTTTTTCAGACAGTCCGCCGACTCATCGTGGTGTTTGTTGTGCTGCTCAATGGAGCGCCTGTTGCGCGCAATTAAAGTTGAGCCCAGTTTCACAGCATCGTCCAGATGAATGTTCTCACGTTTTGCAATCCTTTCAGGAAGATGTAGATGAAAACAGGCACAGGACGGTGTCCCTCGAAGTATAACGTTAACAGCCGGTCACACACGATGCTGTCAGACCTCCAGTGTTCGTACGACGTTAGCTTGCTGTTAGCGATGGTGCTAACCTGATGCTATCGGCAGACTATTAGCTCTCACACACAGTACAATACACAAAACTGTGCAGCAGTGTGACAAACTTATTATAAACTAGCCAGGCTACTAGCTGTCTCTGTACATTAACTAAATTAGACTTTTCTTTCTTCTGCAGCTTGTTGCTGCCTCCACAGAAAACACAAACATTCGGCACAACACCGGTGTACTCCACTCTGCTCTGCCTGTTAGTCCTGCCCCTTAACCAGTCACAATTTTTAAAACGTGACAGGCATCTACATGGACGAATCGGAGGCCTCTCCTAAAATAAACATCATAGTCTTTCACAGCTCAGGGTCAGAGGTTACCCTTTTAAAGTGACAGAGCCTAAAATGAGAACACTTGTATGCTGCTATTCACCTTTTAACTCAAACCAAGAGTTACATAATATAATCAGTATATAGCATTTTATGCATTTACTCCTTGCCATTTTGTTAGGGTAGCCGTGCCCCCCCCCCCCCGGAGGCGCCATTGCTTCCTGTACACAGAAGATTTCATGAAATCCTACCCTAATTTGTTTTAGGCAATGCTGCATGTCATATTTATGGCATCTCTGTGAAATGACTTGGTAGACTACTCTGGTGCACCCCCACTTTGTGAATTAGCTGTGAAATAATAAAATGTGTGCAGCTCTTAGCTCAATCGTTCGCTGACTTTGTGGAAATTCTCTGTTTAACTGTAAGAAATTATTCTTGACCTCCTCAGGTTGGACTCCAGTGAATAAGAATATGCCAGCAGTAGCTGGCGGCTTGAGATGGGCCCAGGAGCTGCAGCAGCGCATCCAGACCCCATTCTCCAAATTCAGACACCTATCCTACCCGTGAGTCTGCTCTCTTGCCTCCAACAGAGCAGATTAAAAAATTAATTTTGGTGTGGGTATGCATTTCCAGTGGCCTCAGTGTGAATTAATTGCTATGTGAGCTGTTTTAAAGGCCTCATAAAAGTTATCTTTTGGAGTACTGGCCGCTGGAAAGATATTGGATATAACCTTTGCATGGGCTGTAAAATTTCATGTTCTCTGCAGGTGCCTGGAGTCTGCAGAAGGGGCCAGGGCCATCCAGAAGTATGAGGAGATGATGCAACTGCTGGACAGGTGTGTATGGATCTTATCTCAGTGTATTACACTATATGACATCATATTTAGATGTATTTATTAGTGAATAAAAATAAACAGAAAGGAAGGTTAAACAGAGTAGACACTGACAGAAAAGAATATCCACTTATTGGACTGTAAATGTCATGTCAACTTGAATCAGATTTTAGCTCAGTCTCTGAAATGTTTTTTCCCTGTAATTTTGCACCAGCGCTGTTTTTAAATTGAACAGTTGTGATTTTGTTAGTCGAGTGTGTAACATTTATGAAGCAGCCCCGGTGGAATAGCATGTAGACATGCAGCTCTGGGCATGATTTATGTTGTCATTACTGTGGCGCTGCTCTGCAGATTATTATTTCACAGGGCTCCCATAATCCCATATGTACTGACAGTGGCCACTGATGCCAAGTGAGAAATGGCCTGTTAGACCACATCTAACATCAAAACCAGCAAGATGAAACCCATTTTGGGGAGGGGGGGTCCTGTTTGTATGGAATTAAACTGAGTTGTAGAGATGTAGAAAAAGAGAGAGAGATTTTCTATTTCTATACTTTGTCCTCACGCAATGACAAGAAAAAAAACCATACCATGAACTTCTTTTCAGTTTGCTACAAGGCTACAACTTGATTTTTGGGGTTATGTAGGAATCATGACTAGTAAATTGAGGTTTTGGACACTTTTGAATTATCATAATTTTCCATCATTATACAGATCTTTTTTATTTTAGACGCAGTCTTGACTGTAATTTTTGCATCTATAAAATGTGATTCATTGCATTGTGGGATTGTCAGCATAAGTACTGTACATGCCAAAGGCACTACTTTTTACTTACTTCATTATAGGAACTTTTGATCCCATAATATAGGTCACACATTTTGAACACTGAAATAACATGGTATAGGCTAAATGTACTCAGTTGCCGGGTTAGGTGAATAGGTATTAGTTACACAGAAATGAAACTAACGCAGTCTAGTAATACTTCTGCAATAAATCCTTCCTTCATTTTTTGTTGAATCTGTTTTAGAGCGACTGTATGATTATATTGGAGGACGTAGTTTGTGATGCTGTTGAACTATATTGATATACTGAGAGGTGACCCCATTTATATCAATGAGTGTAGGCTAAATAAAAGAAACACCTCTCTATTTATTGATATTAAATGGAACATTAACACGTTCATGAAGGAAGGATTAATTGCAGGACCATGCATTTGTTTAATCTAGGTGTACACAACAAACAAGCAACTACGTGAATAGTGCACTATATAGTAAATAGGGAGTGATTTCGGTGACATCATGTAGTTCCAGATGTGACACATGAGCAGAGGCACAGTCAGCCGCACAAATTTAAGAACAATTGTGTGAGCGTACATGGCCTTTAGACCTGCATTAATAGACCCTTTTCTCAGCAGGCATTTTGGCATGTCACAGCAGGAACAATGTAATTGGTAACATTATAGAGTGCATTCTGTTAAGATGAGCTAGTTCCAGGGCTATTTGCATGCAAGCTCCCCGGCATGGCTTACTGGGACCCTTAATGGAATTAATTTTGAAATTTGTTTCACCTGTTATTTTCCTCCTATGATAAGTTAAAATGATTGCCTTAAAAAAGATCTACTGAATTTTTTGGTCACTTGGGGCACAACAAGCTGTAAAGACAACATTATCACCTTACGATGTTGACTACGTGGCTAACTAGTTAGCAAACAGTTGCTATTTACACATCCAGCAGACACAGTGTGACAATTATATTCATTTGGAGTCATGTTTCAGGCTACCAGGTGAATCCAATATTCACTCTCTTTTTAGCTCTGTTTTTGATTTCCAAACCAACTTCTTCACCAGACAGTAGCTAAAAGTAGTTAACTACTGCCTGACACAACCCTGATGAGTTAAAGAAGCTTTGAAGCTCAGTAGAGCTGAGGGAGACTGCCAAGTTGGATGAAAATTATTTGTAGGTTTGTTGTTAATTGACCGCTTTCTGTTTCACTTCTTGCTGTGTGGCTTACAGACAATAGTAGCTAAATGTCGGATGTACAGTGACAGACAGAGTACACCAAGCAACAAGGACCATGTGCGTTAATTGCGCGAGGGGCAGAAGAACCCCACAAGTGGACAAACCCACATCCCTGACATATTATGCCTTATACAGTTGGTATGGCTTAGTGATAGAGTGAATAATCGGTCGGCCTGGTATCTGGCATTTTTAAGATGATCACTATCGCAGATACCTGCACTCAAGAGGCCAATATATCTGAAATGACAGCAGATCTAATCTAAAACCATTACTGGCTAGCGTCAAATATTGTTATACTGTAGATAAAAATGCAGAAGAATGACATTACTTTCAAACTGTACTCCACTCTCCCTTAAACACACGTCACATTCCTCTACAGCATAACCCAAAGTATTTTTCTATTTAATTCATCAATAAAAATGCCATAAACAACAGATTACTGGCTAAGACAACAATGTATATTAGATTGCACTCTGCATGGAATAATGGAATCATATGTGGCATTTCTTTGTTTTGACAACACTGTTTGACTTTCTTCACAAGCTAGTTAGCTGCTAATTTCATCTTCTAGGCATTGTGAACAGTCAGTTTATCATAGCTTTATGTTGAACCTGACTACATGGGTTAATGAAAGTGGGGCTAAGATGTACATTTGCTGCCATAAAAACAAAAGAGGAACTAAAAAGAGGCTGAAAGGTTTCACAGAGCTGCAAAGTCATTTTATTAATTGCCAATATAAAAAATATTGATTTGATGAGTGTAAAACGAGTGTATGATGGCATATGCTTTTGTTTTTAGAAAAATAAGATTAGCATGTTATAGAGTATAACAAAGGATTAGTCAATTAATCAATTAGTCGAGTGACAGAAAATTAATCAAACTATTTTGATAGAGTCATTGTTTTTTCAATCAAAAATAACAAAGATCCAGTAGTTTCTGGTTCTTGAATATGAGAATTTTTTTGTGTGTTTTGTATGATAGTACACTGAATGGGTTTTGGGCAGTTAATTCAGTTGGAGAAAAAAAATCATTGGAGGAAATTGTGATGGCCATTCATCACTTTTTTGAGACATTTTATGTACCATACAATCGATCGATTGATTGAGAAAATTGGCAGATTACACGATAATAACAATTATCATTTGTTGCAGCCCTTTTTTTTCCTTCTAAAGTTTAGTATTAAGAGATTATTATTAAACTGGGTATGCGCTGTGAAAGTCTAAAGGTGTCCTTACAAGTGTAGTGGTATTAAAGCTCTCTACCCAAAAGTATGTGAATAACTATTTTGTGAATGAGCTGCACATCACAGTGTGCACACACAGATAGAGTTACACACGCCCCAACAATCACCCATTCTTTATGCTTCACACACATATTCATATCACTCCTTCACTTTATCCCCCCCCTCCCAGAGTAATGGAATGATGAACACCAGTTCTTTGCCCTCAATTTACTCCCATCAGAAATTAGAGCGCTTGTTATGCTGTAATAATCATTGCCGCTGCCTCCGATGAACGCCACCATTATTATACATATTCCAGTCAGGAACAGGACGGGCATGCTCACTCATTACTCCCACAGACAAAATGCAGCGTGATTTATGGCCGCGACCAAGGAATTTGATTGCCTCTGCGTCTGCGGTGCCACTATCAGGAAATGAAGCTCACAGCAGAAATCCAATAAGGAGCACACAGTGTGCGCTGAAGTTCTCATCATAATCGTGGCTATTTACAGATTGATATAGCTGTACAGAGCCCTGACATATTCTCTGTTCCCAGCCAGATGAATCAGCGTTTATCCTCATATTACCCCCCACATCTACATCTAACCCTCCTTCACTGCTCCGTCTCCCGCTGCCCTTATTGTCTTCTTGATATCTGAGCGAATCACGCCTCTCATTCTGTTTACAACCTCAGAGGATTGGTAAATGGCTCAATCATATGCCTTTTAGCTGCTTGGTTTTTTTTTGTTTGTTTTTTTTGCTTAAGTTGATTTCCATAACGTGAGCCATTGTCACGCCTTTGGCCTTGTGAAATAACAGCTTCAGCAGTTTTAATAGGAATATGAAACAATGTTACCCTGCCGGGAAAGGTCCAAATTGTTTTTCTGTGATAATAACTTTTGTTGGTGATTGCAGATTGTGTTCTTTGTGTTTGATATTCCAGATACTCCACCAGCCTGCATGAGACATGGACAGAGACTGTGGGCGAGAGTTCTCAGTACAACCTCAGCCTGCCATTAATCAGCAGAGACCCAGCCACTCAGCTGATCTCAGTCAACTTCAGCTCGCAGGTTTTTACATTGCGCCCACATGCTAGTAAAAACTGATCCCAAACAGGCTGCTACATGTGTCACTGCTTACAATCCTTCTGCTTTGAACAAATGTGGACAGGAGTGATTTAGTAGTTTGGTGATATATCAAATATCTTCCAGTAAGTGTCATGTACGTGCCGGCAGCTGCATAAGTAAGTCTAAATCCTTAAATGCAGTAAAGTTGTATTTTCTCTTTAAATTCATCTTTTTAATTAGATGGGAAAGTATTTCAATTTCATCACTTAAAGGCAGTAACGGCGGGTGATGCTGCTCTGAAGAATTGCTAACCTACATCTCATTAATCTGAGATTTAGTGGAAAGTGGAAAACTCTAGTATGGAATATTCAAGTTTTTTATATTGTTATTGTGAAATTGGGGAAAGCTGTTGTAAAGATATTGTATATTTGCAAACACTACTGGCAGCCTGTACTAATAAAAACCAAAACTCAATTTTTATGGTCTGCTTGTGAATGTCTTGACATGTTTTACATTGCCTCTAATTTCCCTTTCGACCTCTTCCTAGCTGGCGTCTGTGCTGAGGGAAGTGAAGTACTTGGAGGCCCGACAAACCGTGGCCATCCCTGAAACTGCAATGCAGATCTACACCACCAGGGGGCAGCTGTGGCAGTATGTCGCCAACCTGGAGCTCGCTGTGGGCCGATACAACAAGGTTGGTTTAGATTAGGCTAAAAGCAGCAAAGACACGGGATTAAAGGATAATTACACACTTACTCATTCACCATAGCAAGTGGTATGCTCAAGGTACTGCTGTGACCCCCAAGGCGAGTCATGTGACAGATAGCTGTCGTCGAGCTGACACTAATGCCAGCAAGCTAATGCTAGCAAGCTAATCCGCTTGCGTGTTTACTGTCAGTTGACCACTATTGGTTACACAAGCTCTGATTACAATGTTAAATGGTTGAGAAATCCCTGGTTGGGCAATATTTCTCAGGTCCTCACATGCACTGTGGAGTTCCTTTCAATGAAACTCTGTATCCATTAAATCCAACATGAGTTCATTTTAAATCCAGATACTCAGTACATGTGAACCCCAGCTGATCCCAGGGAACAACTGATCAAGCTCTGTAATTAAATTTGTTTATATGCCTTCACGCGCTCTACCTTTGTGTGGTCCGTAATTTAAAGTCCTCCTTTCTAAATTTTTCCAGTTTGACTTTTGACACCATTATTTTCTTAGCTCGCCCAAACTGCCTCTGACTGGAAACAATGGTGTATTTTCCCTGCAGCAGCATATAAAAAATTAAAGCTTTAGTGCCATACTGTATGTGTCAATCTATTAGAAATATTTCTGGCAATAAAGTGAGTGTTTTTGATGCATGTGCTGGACTCATAGAGAAGGTGGATGTCATCATGACCTTGGCTCACCATAGCGAATGCCTAGTTGAAAGCCCCCTGCGAGGCAGAGCAGTGAGCCTCTCTCAACCCAATGGGCCCCCTCCGTGGGAGTGCATGAGCAACACAGTGCACAGCTAGAAACACAGCTCATGTGAAGCCTGATTTTGTTATATGTTAAACACTGATTAACAAAATCTTTTATTTTCAATATTGACCTGCATTTAAGTATTAGAAAATAATTCCAGCTGTTATTTGGTCATTGTCGTTGATTCTGTCTGGACCAGAAGCAGGAACGTGTCACATTGTGTAGATTGAAATCTGCTGCTCTGGACCACCTTGTGCGTAATTCAGCAAATATCTGACCAGTTTAATAATAGCATGTACAGCGTGAAGGACGGACAGAACTGTAAGATCGTCACATGACCTGCATATAATTGTGGATGTGTGTGTCACAACTTTAAAGCAATGTAGTGGTTGGCAGTGGTGCAATGGATAAGACTATGCCTTTGGTGTGAGAGACCCAGGTTCAATCCCCCACTGTGACCCATCCACCATTGTGTCCCTGAGCAAGACACTTAACCCCTACACCAACTGTAGACTGCACTGGCTGTGGTTTTGACAGTGCTGTTCTATAACATTTTGTTAAAAATGTGACATTGTAGGTAGTAGTTAGAAGGAATCAAATATTGAACATGAAGTTTTTTCCATTTTGACAACCATGTCCTTGAGCAGTAGTCAGAACATTATGTGATATTTCCCCAGCCAGACAATCTGTGCATCATCATTACTGGAGGTCTTTTGCTGGGCGACAGACCCACACATTTAATTTGAGGGACACATCTGTGTAATAATGATACACAACAACTGAATAGAGATGAAAGAATAAAGAATCACTGCGGGTTGATTAACGAGCTGTTACATTTGTTGTGTGTTTCATCAGCAATTGTATTCTTACAGAACAAGTAGACAGGCTTGCAACTAATGTCTTCGGCTGTCTCCGTCCGTTTTGTGACCTTCGGGATGCTGGTCGTAGCAGTTCCTCAAAAGTCTCCCCTTTTGACATCACAGCATGTCAGTATGGAGCTTTTTAGCTATGCTTACATTGGTCAATCCAACTAAGTATTAGATGGATTACCAAGAAATCTGGTACGGACATTGGTTGTAGCCAGAGGATAACTAATCATTATTTTGAGGATAGCCTGATGTCTCCTCCAGTGCAACCATGATGTCACAGTTTTAATATTGTCCAACATCTTGGTTCTTAACAAGACACTGTAAAAGATAAATTATATTTTCTATGACATCTTGCTTTGAGTTATCAGCTTTTTGCTCATATCTCTAATAAACAGCTCAACTTTTACATTTGTATACAAGATATCTGAAATTATTATGGCAGGCTTACAACACTAACTGACTAACCACTTTCAGGACATATTGCATTTTCCCTCCACTTCTGATACAAATCTGAGACAAATAGCATTCTCCTATCCGTCAGTATCATTTTCTGTTTAAAGAGCATTGCAGCCGCGTGGAGCTGCTATCGTGGCTGTATGGAGCGGTTGCATTCTACTCAAGTGAACTACAGTGATTGCTGTGCATGTAGAGCGCTAACAAACAAGACTAACATTTGAATTTCATTTTCTAATTACGCTAATGAGGGATGTGCATCCACTTTATGACTTAAATGAAAGAATTAGTACATAAAACATGCTTCTCTTTGCCACTGACGCTATCAAACACATAATGTTATTGTTGTTCTTAATGGGAAGTGGGAATGGGGGCAAAAGGGCAATTTCAATATTGCAGCATAAAACAATGTAAGAGCAATAACTAATGCAATGAGCTCACAGAGGACAGCTGCTACAAAGCTCAACCACATGTATCACAGCTACCTCAATCAGACGATTGCATTTAAAAAATACAGCATTTCATTACTTCAGGTAGCTAAAAGTTCAAGTCCAATAAGTACACAGCAACATGGAACGATCCAGCTAACAGTGACTTTAATGAGAACTACATCCTGTCTTGATGCTCTAGGCTTCAAAGACACACAGAAGTCATATTAAAAACGATATTTCTGTACACACTTAATATGAGCTGAACGTCACCTTACATCTTTCTCTGTTTCTTTTTTCTCTCTCCCACTGTCTGGCGGCAGGTGATGCACTCTGTGCTCGACGTGGAGCATCCTCTGGTTCGGGACCAGCTCAGGGACATTGATGCTCAGCTCAAAAAGGCTGAGGAGAGTCTGAACTGGAACAGCCAAGGTCAGGACACAAACTAATAACTACCATATACAGCACGGAAGAATGGAATGGCATATTTAGCCCAAATTACAAAAAAACTCAATTTCACTTACCTCTAGTGGCATTCAGCCATGTAGATAGTTTAAGTGACCAGGTTTTTAGATATTTGTTTCTGAGATTTCTACCTCCAGCCCAGTACAGTGTTGATGAATGGAATTTAATTTGTGATGCTCACTAAATTACAGCAAAGTGTCTTCACACTGACCTCGCTGTGCTCAGTTGTCAATGGAACTTCTGAGGAAATAGTTCGTCATGAAAACATGGGCATAAGAAATAGTTGAACATTACAAGAAATATGTTTATTTGCTTTCTTTCTAGATGAAGAGTAAGATGAAAAAATCAATATCAATCTCATGCCTGTGAGTCAAATGGAAACAAGTGGAAAACTCGGCTGTAAAAAGAGGGGGGAAAAAGTGAAAGCTTTAGAGGTGCTACAGAAGAAGTATGGTTTCTTTGATCAGAGTGATAGAAGGAACGTTTCTGGTGATACAGAAATGATCTTACTCTTTAAAAAAGGTCTCTCTCTCTGGGGCTCCTATCCACAGTGTTCTCAGACATTTATAATGACAATCTGAGCCTGTTGGTGGCAAAAACAAGCACTTTAGTGGACGTACTCTGACAGGGCGCAATGTCCCGCAAGGATAACTTTGTAGCCCTGTTTAGCTGCTGCCAGCTGCAGTGCGCTCGCTCAATACTGGACCAATTTCAAATGTTGTCTCAATTAGTCACATAGACACAACAACATGGTCCAGGATGAAAAATACCGAATTTATCCTTTAACACACAGACATGAGATTGATATTAATCTTCTCATCTCACTCAGAATAGAGTGAATAAGTAATTTGTTGACAGCTTGAATCCTAAGCCGCCAATTAGAGAATCAGTCCAGCTAAGTGATGTCTTTTCCTCTGCTTACCAGAGATTTTTGTTTAGGAAAAAACAGCAAATGAAAAAGCTATCCAAATATACACTGTATATATATTTGCCAGATCATCGTAGATTATATGATGTAGAAAAATAGCACTAAATAGTCGAGCAGATATTTATTTGTATGAAAATTGACAGGTTATTATAGAAAATGTTCCTCTCTTGTTCCTCCTTCACGGTGTTTCCCTTCATCCTTGTCACTTCTGGGGCAGAGCATGCTGCTCTGAGACATGACAGAGAGACGCTCTGCATTTTGAAAAACATATAAAATAACAGTGGGAGAGGTGTTCAATCATTGATAAGCTTTGCTTGACACTCTGCTGGCAGGCATGTTGTCAGTTTCTTCGACTCCAGAATTCCCAGAAGAATGTAGCAGAAATGAGAAGAGTGTTTACGGTACAAGCCGATGCACTCGACTGTCTGTGGGGATAAACTCACAGTCCCTCTGCAGTTTATGTCGTGCCCTGTGTGTGTGTGTGTGTGTGTGTATGTGCATTCTGGAGACTTCTGGAAAGCTAGTGAGGATTTTTCTTCTGTAGATTTATTTGGTAAAAGTGCATATGTTGGCCATTTTTTCTGAGGCCCTGTTTCTTCTGGCCCTGGCGGCACTAGATTACTCAGTGAAAAATGTATTTGAAGTGAATTTCCCATGTGTAGGGAAACATGGCATTCATTCTATGTTAAAACCGATAACATTTTCACAAGCATGTTGTATCCATGTGCTCCTTGTATCGAATACTTAATACTTAATTAGTACATCACTTTTCAATTTTGTAATTCATTTACCCAATTTACTTTATACAGTCCTGATGTTCAATGCTGCATTATATAGTGCACTAAACATCTGATGCTGAGAGGAGTTTGCAGTCAGACTGCAGGGGGACACTCTTGGTGGGCTAATGCACCTCGTTGTCATATCAACTGAAACAGTTGGCAGTCGCTGACTCCTATTTTGTGACTACACCCTGAAATGCAAATTAAATTAAGAGTTATAGACCTACCAACATTGGATTATAAGGCCTGAGTTTAATGATCATATATTGGCACGTATTAACGTTTTTCCATAAACACAAGGACCCCTTTGTTTTGTTAGGTATTGTGATCAAGATAAGTACTGAGCAGGACATTTTACGGCAATAATCTCGTATCGTGACATAGGTATCATGATAATATCATATTTAGGGGCCTCTGGTGATTCCCACCCCTACTTATCAGCAGACATGTTTGGCAACACTGATATATTTGTGGTAAGCTCATAACAGCTGATAAATCAGCCTGACTGCTTTTATTGGTCTAGCTCAAGAAAAAATGGCCCTAGCCAGTCAACTGGATCCAGAGCCAGTCTATTTAGTATTTATTAGGATTCTAGAGATGGAAATGTGGACCTGTGTGTATCTGTAGTTCAGTTACTCTGCCTTTTTACCACATTGGTCCATCCTGAAATATCTAAACAAATATCAGATGTACGGCCCAGATGTTGAATCCTAATGACATTTTTGATTCCTTGACTTTTCAGTCATTGGTTTTGACTGAAAATGTCTCATCTGCTAGATTACTGGATGGATCCATGATCCCCTCAGGAAAAGTAATCACTTTAGTGATCCCTTAACCTTCATCTGGCAGACTGGCACCATCTTCAGGTCCAAATCTCAGTGACTCCAATACTTAGCAAATGTCGGCATGCTAGCATGCTAAACTAAGATGGTGAACGTAATAAATATTCCCTGCTTGCAGACATTACAATCTTGCTCAAAGCACCACCACAGAGCTGCCAGCGTGGCTGTACACTCTTTCTCTTGTTCATTAATAGGTGGAAAAATAAAGAAGCTGTCGGCAGCAGTTTTGATTCATGATACGAGCTACAGCAAACCGTTTCAATAACATTTTGCAGATGAACCACACCTCTAAAGTGTTGCCTTTATCAAATTGTCTAAATCCTGCCCAAACCTACATGCCACAACAGATCCACACTGCCACCATCCATATATGGATACCATACAAAATACTACTATACAAGATATTATAGCTGCAGGCCAGGTTAGGTTTGTTTTAATGCAGAGGTAGTCACTTGTCAGACATATTTAAATCACATTATTAATTTAATGCAGGTATATTGTTGTCTAAGCTTGCGCTGCAAATAAAATACATGGAAAAATAATCCAAATAGGATCAAATATATATTGGAACCTAAAACATTTATTTATACCCGGTTATACCTATTTTCATTCCTCTTGACCTCTTAACCGCCTCTATTATCCATTACCCTCTAGATATTTGGCAGTGTATCCAGGAGGTGCGAGACGCCGTCTGTGACCTGGAGAGCCGACTCCAGAGGGCCAAAGACAATGTGGAGGAGATCCAGAGCTGTATGAGGTCCTGGGCAAGCCCCATGTTTGACAGGAAAGAGGGCAAGAAAGACGCACTGCTCAGTCTGGAGGACAGGGCTGAGAGGCTGGACAGGTTTTACGGTCTGATACGGTCCTCTGGGGAAAAGATCCACTTCCTGCTCAAGGTGGTTAAAAAAGGTTTCCTCGTTGTGTGACGTATTCAAAACTGGCTTTGAGTTGCACTCACATTTCATCATTCTACGAGGTCATTATGAAGTCAGCAGTTCCTGATTTGCTTTGAAATGTTTCCAGTGATTTGCAAATATGGTAGAATTGATGGTTCAGTATCACTGTCACGCTTTGCAACGTCTTAGAGCAATCTGGAGCTGCTAAGAGCCGAGCAGACCTCTGCAGAATGGAAGGCCTACGTGGAGTACATTGATGACATGATCATAGATGGATTCTTCAACAGCATTGAGCGCTCACTCAAGTTCTTCCTGGATAACACTGGTAGGACTTTCAAGGACAAATGATGCACATAAAAATGTAATCACAAAAAAAAAAAAAACCCACGCACTTACTACTTATAGCGCTGTAGTGATGTTAGCAGTGTTACTATTGTTGCCCCAAAGCCAGAATATTGCCCTCCTAATCCTAAATATAATATCCAAAATCCTGCCCTGCTACCCTGATTCCACAGCGAACCAAAAACATCATCCTCCAGCCAGCTCTGACTTGGACAGCTTCAAAGCAAAACATCCCTAGGGGTTTTGATGTCAACTGGGTGTCCGCCTGTTTTGGCTGTGGACATTAAGTAGGTCTGGACTTGCTTGCTGGCATGAGTTTTGTCAACCAGTTTAGATGGACTGGGATTGCTGCCAGACTGATACTCTGTCCACCTCGTCTCCTCCCCCTTATTCTACACATTCTTTCACTTCTACTTCCTTCTTTTTTTCCTCTCTGCTTTGTGTGGATGTGAACTGTCTTATATGATTAGTAAGGTTCTGAACTGAGTGAACTGACCTGGAAACACCTCAGGGGATGCTATGATAACAGCACAGCTATCCTCTAGAGGCTAAGGAATGAATCTTCAGTACTTTCCTTCTTAGTGTATTTTGTCAAGCCTGAAAAACATAAAACCATCTGATATGAATTATTATTTCAAAAAAATCTATTGACAAAATCCCTAAAACAAATGATAACAAAAATAGAATTGTCATTGTCTACTTACTTATTCCCTTGTCCATCTGGAGTTCAAGCTCCATATGGAGTTTGCTCAGTTGTCATGGAATTGCAGATTTTCAAACCAGCCAGTATTCTCAGATTCTGCTTTGCATCGTTACTTGACCTCATGAAATTTTCTATTAAGGTCAAGGAAATGTGGTTAGGTAATGGAAGAAGATGCAATTTGCATCCCTTCCCGCCTTCTTATTCCACTCCTCTTTCTCCTGATTCTTCTTTTTTTTTATCTCCCTCCATAAACCACGTGCAGACATTCTCCAGAGATGACAGTGTTATGTTTTTTTCCGTTTGGGGAACAAAGTTTTAAATTGAACCTGGTAACACGGCAGATTCAACTGTTTCCAAATTGTTTCCTTTGGGTCCAGACCAGAGAGCTGCCGTGGCTCCTCTCTTTGAGGCTCAGCTGGACCTGAAGGTTCCTGACATGGTGTTCACTCCATCTCTGGAGTTTGGGGCAGGAGACAGTTTCTTTGAGCTGGTGGAGAGCCTCATCAATGATGTGTTCAGAATCTCCTCACTGGTGCCACGTCTCGCCCAGCACAGCCCCTTTCCCCACTACCAGGTACTGATGATTTGATGCATTCCCAACATCTAGAACTTCTGTTTCATCTGAAATATCTGAAATGCAGATCACTCCCATCAACATGCCACATGTTCAAGAAAACTATCACAACGCTGTGATTGGCTTCTGATCCTTTCCCCTCAGGCCGATATGGAGGACATGGCTGATCTGGCAGACATGCGTCATCTCCTCATGGAACGCGTGCAAGGTGTCATGGCAACGTGCTGCGAGTTTCGCAACTCTCTGGAGCGCTACAGCTACCTGTATGTGGATGACAGGAAGGAGTTCATGCGCCAGTTCCTTCTGTACGGCCACGTTCTCACCAGCCAGGACACGGAGGTTTATGCTGATGACGGCGTCTCAGAAAGCCCACCGACCCTGAATAACTTTAGAGAACAGGTGGACAGGTGGGTATTGGTCAAGTGGAGTGTGAGAGTATGTTTGTGTGTGTTCCTAAACGTCGATCTGTGGTTATTTTTATGGTCACCTCCTCTATAAAGGGTTGGCTGAGGATTTAAAATCAGTTTGTTTTTTCTTGGTGAAAATTAAGTGTAGGTTAAAGAACACTTACACACGCTTTAGGGTTAGATTTATCTTATTTTACCTGACTGAAATCTGTTTACACTACTATACATACTGTAGGTATGAGAAGATCTACGAGGAGGTGCAGGGTCTGGAGCCGGTGCGTGTGTTCCACGGGTGGATGAGGGTGGATGGCCGTAGCATGAAGAGTGCCTTGCTCAACATCATCAAAAAGTGGAGCTTCATGTTCAAACAGCACCTCATTGACCATGTAACTAACAGGTGAAGTACAATTTTATACACTCAGTGGGTTCAGCTACAGCCTTATTTAGTCTTACTTAGTCGCTTATTGTGCTAATGTTAGCAAACTTTAGATACATATTGCTGTGTACATTTAAATAATACTGGCCAGGCCTGGCCACGGCAGCAATTAAAATGGCAGAATTGCACTGCAAACGTAGTTTATTTCAATGAAATGTAAATGTAAATGCTCCGTATTTGTATAGCACCTTTCTAGTCTTTTCGACCACTCAAAGCGCTTTTACACTACATCTGCATTCACCAGTCACACACATTCATACACTGAGCCTAAGTGCTCAAACGGAAACTAACATTCACACTCATTCATACACTGGCGGAACAGCCGCCAATCTAGCCCCGCAATCTGTGGATACTCTGCATTAACCTTTCATGCTGAGTTCAACTTTGGAGAAGTGGTTTTCGGCTGTTGACCACATGTATGAGCTGCTCCACAGAAGTGGCTTGGTTGTAAACAGTTGTGAGAAAGGAGTCGAAGGTATAAATACATGTCTCTTGAATAAACTGTTTGTCTGGTCCACTGGCTTGGAGAGCATTTGTGGCTGACTAGCGTGGTTGATATGTTATTTGATAGCCACATTTTTATACAAGTAATGATCGCACTGGTTTAAATCAAACACTTTGATTGTATTTTTGCGGAGCAAGAGTTTTGAGTAAAAGGAATTAAAGGCCTTAACCAAATACATGCAGACTGACTTCAGTAATTGAAACAAATAATAGCCTGGGCAATTCATTTTTTACAACAAATGTCTTCTCCAGTTTGTATTGCGGTTTTATGTTAAACATTTGTGCTCCCCAAGCTAAGACAACACATGATGACACCATCATGGTTTAGTTTACATAATTAATTTTCATCAAGAGCCACAGAAGACACCATACATCTGGTTTCACATGCCGACGTGTTCTCCCCATGATGCATTACTGATCTTGACCTTTTACACATCAAATGTCCCTTTAATGATCACTGTCATCCATCCCCAGTCTGTCAGATTTGGAGGAGTTTGTCAGTGTGGCTGAGGATGGCCTGAGCCAGCAGGTGGAAGAGGGTGACTATGGTGGTCTGGTGGGGGTTATGGGTCACCTGCTGGCTGTTAAGGAAAGACAAAACACCACAGATGCCATGTTTGAGCCCCTGCAACAAACCATTGCTCTGCTGAAGGTCTATGAGCAGGAGCTGCCAGATGTGGTCTACAAACAGTTGGAGGTAAGGACCGATCACGTCACATTATTTTTACGAGCACATATTCTTTCTTCTGTTTCTTTCTGCTGAGACAGAGCCATTTCTCTTACTTTTCTTTGTGTCTTCCAATCGCCGATCCCTGTTCTGTCCTCTTCCTCCTGGCAATTCATCATCTGTCACTCCTTCCCGCCTTGCTTTTATCTCCTCCTCTTTATCTCCCCCTCTATATATCTATCTGTTTATCTATCTGTCTATATGCAGGAGTTGCCAGAAAAGTGGAACAATGTGAGAAAGAAGGCGCTGTTGGTCAAGCAGCGGGTGGCGCCTCTGCAGGCCATCGAGGTAGCCAGCCTGCGGCGAAAGTGTGCCACTTTCGATGTGGAGCAATACACTTTTAGGGAGCACTTTCGCAAAAACGGACCTTTCAGGTAGAAAAAATCTCTTTTGCCTCTAAGAGTTTGTTTTGGGAACACTTTACTTTAACGCCCCCATATATCATTTATAGGCAGTATATAAACACTTAAAACATGGTTTATTATGCACTATAGTGTAGTTGTAAGCAGATTTAAGGCTACTTAGTCAACAACTATAACTCCTTAAATGACACATTCTGTAACTGATTACACAGTATAACACAGAAGTAATCAGAATTATTCATATATGATTGCACACATAAACAAATACAGTGTATTTATGTCCATGAAGACATTATTGACCTTGGAAATATTTTTTGGACTAATGTCAAATTTCTCCTGCTCGGGAACTGCGACTTTGTTTTTCCAAATCTGTTTTGGGGGTAACAAAACAAATAATAAATGCTGCCTGGATTATGAACTCCCAGTGAGCAAACTGTTCCTTCATTGCACGCATCTTGTAGGGAGTTGGTCGGGGTGGATGTCGGCGGTAAAACGAATAAGAGTATGACATCAGAAATTGGGATTTGGAACTTGAGAGTTGTACATGGGTAGGGGTTCAGGCAACAAAAGCACTTCAGATAAGCTTAGGGAAAGACTGTGGCATCGTTTAAATGTTGATAAGTAAACAAACGGTCACCTCGTGTGCGTCAAGCCACTTTTTTCAGTATTTAATGAAGACCACCATCTTTCCCTAACGGTGGTTTCACAACGCAGCCTACTAGCATGACACCGACTGCAATGGAATTTAAACAATTATCATATTAATTTTTTAATCTGGTTTCCCTGCCACTCCATTTTTTTTACACTAGTCCCAGTAGGATCAGAGAGTAGTATTACAGTACATTACTGCAGGAATTCAGAGATGCACAAAATAATCTTTTACAAAATGTTTCTGTAAAGTAAACCTATCGCCGTCATAACTTTCACAAAGTTTGTGAAACAGCAACTGATGGCCTTCATCAGAAAAATCATTGATTATAATTATTATATAATATCAAAACATATTTTCATTATTCATTATTTGTTTCCAGAAACTTAATGATTGACCAGTTCACCAGATATGAATGCCTCACAGGAGGAGTTATAGTTGTCGACAAAAACATTAATAAACATTTAACGTCCTTATGTCTGCTTAGAACTACATTATCGAGTGTTTGTGTCAATTAGGTGTTTATTTATAAGCAGTATTATAAAAGCTAAATAGGTAGAGGTTATAATAAAGTGCTAACATTTGATTTGAGTCAGTCAGTGAAGGCAACACAATTCACTGTATGGTTTCTTTGGCGACTGAGTTCACTGAGCACCTTTGAAAAGATAAGAATGTCACCTTTCTGCCTTCTCACTTGATATAATAGAAGTGTTATCTCGAGGCTCTCACATCCGACAAGGCTAATTGAATCTTAACATAATGATAATTAATTCATAGGTGGAGATGCTTCATCATAATGTCTAATTGCCAGATTAGTTATGTGTGTAATTGGTCTCTTAATAACCTGGTGATTATTTTCTCATAAATGTCACGGAAGTCATTGTTAATTGTCACAGTGTGCAGTTAGCGCTGGAGACTCTGGTCTGGTTTTGCTGCAGCCAAGTCAGGCTTGGCAAAACTGCAGCCTTTCATTACCTAAACACAACCTGATTTATACAGGGCTTGTACAAATGTGTGTGTGTGTGTGTGTGTGTGTGTGTGTGTGTGTGTGTGTGTTTTGATGGGGGCCTGTGTGGACTCATCCAGGTTTGACAGCGAGAGCCCCTACCAGATGTTGGATGCGTTCCACAGGCAGATCCAGGAGCGGGAGGCGTTGATGGCCTCCCTGGTGGAGTCTGCCAGCCTGTTCGAGGTCACCGTCCCCGATTACAAGCAGCTCCGACAATGCAGGTAAAGCCCAAAGCTGGAAGGAGAAAATACTACGAGCCCGTGCCAAATTCGAAACTAATGAGCCGTTATAGCAGAGATGCTCTTTCACGTCCACAGTTCCAATTTACATGCTGCTTTAATTCCCTTTGCCCACTCTCCTTCATCCCCAAGGCGTGAGGTGGGCCTGCTGAAGGAGCTGTGGGACATGATCACCCTGGTGGAGTCCAGCATGGCGGCATGGAGGACGACTCCCTGGAGAGATATCCATGTTGAAGAGATGGAGCTGGAGTGCAAACGCTTCTCCAAAGATATACGAGGGCTGGACAAAGAGGTGAGGGAATAGATATTTAATGTTGAGGTTGAGAGTGTGTGGGAAGTTGAAAAAAGGTGGATAGGACAGACTGAGTAACTTCCAACTGCAATTGACTGTTCACTAAACCCCACTCCCGAACAGTGATCTTCCCATCATAACCTCAGCAAAACCAAAAACACAACAGGAAACCTGTAATCAATTAAACAGTGTGTTTATCTGCAGCATATCTGGCAAGCTAGCATGGAGCGTTACTTCAAATATAGGAATGTGTCCTTAACTAACTAGATTAGTTTTTGGGGTTATTTTAAGAGAAGCAACATTATCCAAGATAGTTGATTGTAATTTTCTAAACACATCAAGTACTCCTCATCCTAGAATCCTTTTCTATTGTTACATTAAATGTGAAAAGCTAAGCATCCAATTTCAAATCTGCCCCCGGTTATTGAGGCTGAATGAACTGGTAGTTCAAGTGTCGTGCTCAAAGGTGAGGAAGTAGTTTGTTAGGGAAAGGAGAGTAATAACCTCCCTCTGTCTTTACTCTCAGCTGCAGCTCGGAGTTACAGGCCCTTGAGCAGGGCTGGGAAGCACTAAATGTGTGCAAATGCATGAATGGCAACTTCACTTGGATAAATACAGCTGAAACGCCTTCAATCTCCCCCGTTTCTGTCAGGCCTTTGTACTGATTCCTGGCCTTTGTCTCTGATAGGTTAGAGCGTGGGAGGCTTTCACAGGTTTGGACAGCAGGGTAAAGAACCTCCTCATCTCCCTCCGGGCCGTGGCAGAGCTCCAAAACCCGGCCATACGAGCCAGGCACTGGCATCAGCTGATGGCTGCTACAGGAGTCGGCTTCACTATGGACCAGGTTTCCAATTTATTAATCATAAGCAACATACCGCCAATATACTGTAGTTCTGTTCTTGACTTTAGGTGATTGTTTCAGTATTATGGTTTGAATTTACAGGTTGTACGTTAGCCCTAATTTTTATTTTTTATATCTAAAACAGGCAGGGGTGTTACTAACGTGCCAATAATTTTAAGGGCGATCATCGAGAGGTGATACACATGAGGCAGTTTTCTCCAATTATTTTCTTATTTTCGATCCCGGCTCTATTTGCATCCTCACTGGGCTTGTTTGTACTGTTTGTACTGCTCCAGCTGTTTAGTTTGTACAAAAACGTATTACAGAGACTAAATTGGCCTTATAACTAATCTTACAATGTACACACAAAGTCAGTGATTTACATTTAGCGGGTTGCAGATTCGCCACAGTACAGAGCTGTTTAGTTGCCAGTTTTATACCTGCCAACCTGTGACACCTATAGTAAAGTAAGAACAGCAGACCTACAGGGAGAGACAGTTAAAGCAGCTGCAATAATTAATTAATAAGTATTAAAGTCAGAAAAAAATGCAATACAATATTTTCCTGAAAAACTGTACCTACTGCTTTTAGGTGACCCGGGTTGGATGGCAACTGCAGGTGTGAACACTTTCTCACTGCAGCCCTGCTGTTTGATTATAATGGCAGGTTTCTCATTAATGACACTGTTTGTGCTTGTTAATCTGAAACCAGCAATCACAACCGGTGCTCGACAGTAATATGTTACTATTAGTATTACTATTATATAATATAGTTTACATGAATTGTGGGTAAAGTACTAATGTTGTTCTCTGTGAGCAGGAGACCACTCTAGCTGACCTGCTGCAGCTGAACCTGCACTGCTTTGAAGAGGAGGTGAGAGGGATTGTCGACAGGGCTGTCAAAGAGATGGGAATGGAGAAAGTCCTCTCTGAGCTCAACTCCACATGGACAGGTACTGGAACGAGACACCGAACTGTCCTACAACGGTAGCACTCCTAATCCTGCCACCCAGAGTTGACCAACTATTGACAGAGTGCGTTGATCTCGTCCAGGCATGCAGTTCCAGTACGAGCCCCACCACCGGACCCAGGTGCCTCTGCTGCGCACAGATGAGGAGCTGATCGAGACGCTGGAAGACAACCAGGTGCAGCTGCAGAACCTCATATCGTCCAAGTACATCGCCCACTTCCTGGATGAAGTGTCGTCATGGCAGAGCAAGCTGTCTGTGGCCGATTCTGTCATCTCTATCTGGTTCGAGGTGCAGCGGACATGGACCCACCTGGAAAGCATCTTTATTGGCTCAGAGGACATCCGCTCACAGCTGCCTGAGGTTACACACTGGACAGATGGAATCACATACATGCACACACACAGTTAATTACAGCTCTATAGGTATATATCACTGACAAGCTCATATGCACACAGGCCATAACCTGCGCCCTTGTCATTGCCATGTGAACCCAGATAGCATGACTGTTAATTAAGAATGCGTTAATTTGCTCATACTCCTAGTTTAGGAGCGAGATTACACAACTTTTTAATTGCTCCCACGATGTTCCGACTGTGCTTAAAGCCAGATGTTTGCTATTAAACCTCTGATTCTCGCCTCTCTCTTTTGGGAATCTAAATCCCCTGGCCGGGCTCCCTCACGAAATCTTCTGCAGGACTCCAGGCGCTTCGATGGGATTGATGGTGATTTCAAAGAGCTGGCAAACACTGTGCATCAAACGCCCAACGTAGTGGAGGCCACCAATAAACCAGGCCTGTTTGGTAAACTGGAGGACATCCAGTGCAGGTGAGACATCTCTCTGTTTCTACTCCTTATGTCTGTTATCAGGGGCACTCTCATGCAGGGTTTATGCTTCTTACACATGGATGCACACACACACACTGGCTTTGTGTATTTCTCTACAGGCTGTCTCTATGTGAAAAAGCTCTGGCAGAATACCTGGACACCAAGCGTCTGGCCTTCCCGAGATTTTACTTCATCTCCTCAGCTGATCTACTGGACATCCTGTCTAATGGGACCAACCCACACCAGGTGGATCCACTAATTTTGCCTATGGGGGCACCAATGGATTTTAAGCTTCAGTCAGTTCAGAGTCTGAAAAGATGCTTTGCATCATTAATAGCACTTTCTACAAGTTACTTTTTAACAGTTTTCTAATAAAAGTTTTCTGTTCAATTGCACCATTTAGCTCTTTTGCTGGGTGCTGTTGACTTTGCAGTACCCACAGTGTCCACTCAGGGGCAATGTCGCTTGTAGTTTTGCAGCCTGCTCCTACCTCCATCATCGGGACATTGTCTTATGCATTTCCACCTTGGAGAAATAAATCACTGTTAAGTACAACCTGCCACTAAATCTCTCTAAGAGGAAGTTAGCAGGCATTCTGCAGAACATGGGTCCTGCCCTTCTATAAATGATTCTAGAAAACAGTAATGAAACATTATTTATTTGGGCCGCGGCTAAGAAAACACCGGTCAGACCGTGAGCTGAGTGTGAATTGAGCCTGAGCTGAATGTGTCTGTTTATTTGCTCAGGTCCAGAAGCATCTGTCTAAGCTGTTTGACAACATGGCTAGGATGCAATTTGAAGCAGATGGAGAGGGGAATCCTTCTAAGACTGGTCTGGGCATGTACAGCAAAGAGGAGGAGTATGTCCCCTTTAATCAGTCCTGTGACTGCACTGGTCAGGTAAAATACGCCCGTAATCTTTTATTCATGTCTCTGAAATTGTGGCACCATAACTTCTGTAGGTCGAGCGGAATGATAAAGACATTAATTATCATCATTAGACTTAATGCTGACAGTGGCACTATCTGAACACTGTCTGTAGATGAATGTAATAGATGAAGAAATTCACTTACCTGCACTTTTCTGTAATGGAAGAAAATACATATCAAATATAGATATCACAACCCACAATAAAGGAGGCAATGAAATTGAGTCTGTCATTGCCCCTGGGGTTTTGCATATCAAAGCCCATAAATCCATTAATTTCCCATTACATCCCATAGTATTTTCCTGACTCCACTTCCACTCTAATGCTTATTAATGACCTCATTAGGGTCCATTGATAAGAGAGCCCGTCGGTGCTCATGTGACACATATAGCAATGTTTTTCTACATTTGTATTCATAGGCCTGTCTTTGTTTTGCTTGTATAAGGTGGAGATGTGGTTGAACCGGGTTCTGGACACCATGCGCTCCACTGTTCGATATGAGATGACCGAGGCAGTCATGGCCTATGAGGACAAACCCCGAGAGCAGTGGCTGTTTGACTACCCGGCTCAGGTAAACGGGCTCAGTGATGAATGTATATATTTAACTAATGACACTCACTTTGGGGATTTTTCCCATTAGTCACCATTTCAAACATCTTATGGATTAGTACCATAATTATGTCTATGTCTCTCATGGATATTTCAGTCCAGTGCACACACTCACTAATGCTTTACATACAGAGTTTGCAGCCAGACTCTGTCGAGTATTTTGAACAGCGGTGCACTGTTATTTGTGCGCGTCTGTGATAATGGTTGTCGCTACTTTGAAAGGATGATGATTTTCTGAAAGTTAGTATTTGATGGCAAAATATGTGCCTGATATTGCTGATTTCGGTGTCTAAAAGCGGTAGAAAGTTTCAGCCAACGGAGTAACCTATGTGACCAACAGAGGACCAAGTTTAATCTTTTAGAAATCCAGCGAAGTATTCTTTTATTGACAGTAGATGAACAATTTATAAAAAAATCCATATTTATAAATCAGAAGTGTAAAGATGTTGCTGCTGAGGGCCAGATTTACTAAGAAACTGGCGTTGAAAACGGCTGATTTACTAAGGCAGCAGCTCATTACACAGTCAGCACCTGGACTGATCCTGGTTCTGCCCTCCGGCCACACTCTCCCAGTGAAGGATAACTCCACCACATCACTTAGCTCAGAAATAAACGATCACGCAGGGATCTTCATTACAAAATGTTTGCTTTGACCACCACCGGAGAAAAACTATTACCGTTACTCAAAAATATTACTCATAAAATTATGATATTAGAATCTTTAGCATATATTATTAAGACATTAAGAGGCATTAATCATGTCAAAAAGAGAGAGCTGAAGTATGACAAGGCAAGGGCACATAAAAGATAGACAATATGTACACAAGGAACATGCAGCACCAACCGGTGGAGAGAGAGAGAGAGAGAGAGAGACAGACAGAAAGAGCAGGTGGATTTGGAGATGGTGTTGTTAAGGCTGAGGTAAAATTCAGCAAAGCACACACTAAATATCTTTATAAAGCTTTTAGTGTAGTTCCTGTCTGTAGTGATTTTATGTTCATTCAGTTCATTGATGGTAAATTGACTGTACTTACCGTATATTGTGCTTTTTTACAAAAAAGTGCCTCTCATTCACACATACACCACACACTGATGGCGACAGAGCTGCCATGCAAGGTACAGGCCTGTCCATTAGGAGCAACTTAGGGTTCAGTGTGTTGTGGACAGGGGGAGTCGGGGTATCGAACCCACGTGTACGACCCGCACTACCACCTGAGCCACAGCCTTGATGGTCAGGTTTGATGAACACAAACCACAACATCCATCCACTATTCTTTTTTTTTTACAGTAATTACATATTGTGTCAAGAATAGCGTTATGGCTTGCACTTTGTTTCCATTTTTAGTTATACACAAGAATTTATTAAATGCATTTATCTTTCCCCACTACAGCCTACCTTGTTTCTCTTGCAAATCCATTTGCTTGACACGCCTTCTTTTCAGAGGAGAATTGTCATATACTGTAGACCCCCAGCAAACACTTCAAGCAAAAAAATATATAAAGCATTCACTGGTCCTCATAAAGCTTATTGCTATGAGAGCACAGTAATACATTAAAGTCACGTACATATTCTTGTCAACGTTTTCCTCAACTCAGAGCTTCTCTCGTGGATCATGACAGCTAGACATTAAGAGGACACTGTTTAGAATTGAAATTTCGCTTGACTGTAGAAAAGGAATTTCAGATTTTATCTCCTGAGGAAAAACAAGAATAGCCTAACAGCAATGATTTTTAAATTCCATGTCCATTAATGGCTCCGACCACAAACACCTGCTCAGCCCATCTACTGTTCTTTGAAGCTGACTTTCCACACTGGTCAGCATAAACAGCCAATCAAAATTTCCCCACATAAAGAAATAATCTTCTATAAAACTTGGAGTTGTACAGGCAAAGCCTTGCCAGTTTTATGCATGAAACATATGGGCATATACATATTCATATTCAAATTTTAAGGTGGCTCAGTTCATACATTTATTTTAAATGTGGATACAAATGAACAACCAGAGAGAAACCAAGTAATCTCAAACGCAAAGATCCACCTACATAAATCTTATCAACTATGTATTTTTACAGAATCTGTGATTCCTTTCATTTTCTCTGGTTCAGGTGGCGCTGACCTGCACTCAGATCTGGTGGACATCTGACATCGGCATGGCGTTCGCCCGTCTGGAGGAGGGCTATGACAACGCCATGAAGGAGTACTACAAGAAACAGGTGTCCCAGCTCAACACCCTCATCTCCATGCTGATTGGACAGCTTACACCGGGTGATCGGCAGAAGGTGATGACCATCTGCACCATCGATGTCCACGCCAGAGACGTGGTGGCCAAGATGATCGCTCAGAAGGTGAGGGGGGCACGGTGGAAATCAGGCCAAGAACCTGTACTGTTTAAATTTTTATGCAGACTACGTGGTTGCTGCTGTATTTTCTGAGAGGCTATTACCAGTGAGTAATGCACTCAATATATTCAAACAAGGTATGTCATTACCATAATTAGAGGGTGGAAAAGCACAGATTATTTCTGGCTTTACCTCAAACCTTGGCACTCTCTGTTCAACTCTTCTTTTTTTTTAAGGTGGAGAATTCTCAGGCCTTCGTGTGGCTCTCCCAGCTCAGACACCGTTGGGATGAGAAGGAGAAACATTGTTTTGCCAACATTTGTGATGCCCAGTTTCTCTACTCCTACGAATACCTGGGCAACACGCCACGATTAGTTATCACTCCTCTAACAGACAGGTACGCACATGTCTTTCTTGGTGTCTTTGTTCAGACTGCGAAACAAACCATCATGATTGAGTACGGTCTAGACCTGCTCTATGAAAAGTGCAATGAGATGACTTCTGTTATGAATTGCCGCTATATAAATAAAATTGAATTGAATGATTGCTTGTCAACTGAGTGATAGATGAAACTATTTCAGTTGACTGTTAGCATACTGTTGTTGAGATTTCATACAGAAGTAGACTAAAGCAGGGTTCTCAGTTCTAACTGGCACCCTTCAATTTTACTGAACGATTTTACTCAATATTTTTCAGCTGTAGCTAGCTAACTAAGCTAACGGTAGCTTAATTTGTTGGTTGAAAACATGAATGACTTTTTAATGTTTCCAGCTGACTCATTTTACCCTCCCTAACTTGGGTCTTAAAGAGGTGGTTTTATGGTTTTTGGCTTTTTCCCTCTCCTTTATTGAGTTATATATCTTTTTTGTGCATGTAATAGGTTTGCAAAGTGAAAAAGACCAAAGTCCACCCCAAAGGGAGTCCCCATCTCCCACAGAAAACTGCCTGAAAACAGCTCGTTTGTAGTCCAGCCGTTTCCCTTTCATTGCAGTGACGTCACAGGGATGAAAGCTAAATGCACCTCATACAACGCTCGCTAAGCGACTAGTCCGACACGCCCTCAAAAACACTGGTGGAAAAACACTGTGCTGCAGCACACACCTCCTCTCCCTTCCAAACGCTAGCTACCATCCAGGCAGTCAGTGTACAAAAAGTTGTTCCTGTGATGTAGAGACAGAGCTCAGTTAAAACTTTATGGATGAAAGATACAGTTGTTACAGATTAATAACTCAGCACTCACCGAATTCTTGCTCCACTCCATGTTGTCAAGCTGGTCAGCATCATGTACAGCTGAACCGAAGCCTTGTTTACTGGCTTCTCACTGACCCGCCCTTCTCTGCTTCTGATTGGCTGGCAGTCTTTAACTAGGAACTGCGCATGTGCAACTCCCAGCAAAGATCATTTAGAGACAAGATGCATCACTCCATAGCTAAAACGAAGCCTTCAGCACAGGGTGAAAAGAGGAGCTGCAGCAATGTGCAGTATGACAAAAATATGTTGTTGTTTTTTTAAATTAAACCTTGTAAACCTGTTCTGGTACAACCCCTACATAAGCATAATACCACCTCTTTAAATATGCACTTGATTGCTACATACATGATATTGTGCTACAAGACTATAGCTAAAGCTATACGTCAAAAAATAGACCAAAAGTTAGCATCCTCACCAATTGATGCAGAGGACATGTAAATTAAGAAACAACATTGTTGGTGTATTGCAGGTCAGTCCTAGTATTATCAGTATGAAAGTATGTGAAATGAAAAGTCAGAATCTTATTTCATTCTATCGTAGCCATGTTTGGCTCCTTAGCTGACACATTTGGACTTATGCTTTATTGTTTATATCTTCAAGCAGTATGTTTCACTTCTTGTTAGAGATAGAGAGAGAGAAAATGCTTGTAGAATGAAGCCTAATTGATGTGTTTGGCCAGAGAAACGCTATCTTGGATAACGGGTTTGGCTGTGTTGCTAGAGTGTGAACTTCTCCAAATCCGAAGCAGAGCAGGACAGAGCCGCTGACGTTCGCTTAAACTGGGATGTAGTAGCATGGGACCAACTTCCACACAGAAATACTATACAGTGGATGTTTTATTTGTGATTGGGGCTTTTTTAAAGTAACAAAATTTAGTTAGCTTATAAAGTGTCCCTTGGCCTTGGAAGTAATGGGTTATGGTACTACAGTAAGTAAGACATGCTAATGACTGCATCTTATGTTAGAGCAGATAAACACTTTAATCCATTACTTAGACTTTTGCTCTTGCACCTTCTAAACTCATTAAATGGGGGGATGTGGGGATCTCTCATACTGTAGTCCCTTTCACACAGCTTCAGCAGGTGGAGAAATCCAAAGCTTGATGGGCCCGCTGTGCCCACCCACAGTTGCTAAGATATGGCTGGACAATTGCAGTTTGGGGAACCGTCAATGGGCCAAAGAATACCAACTCATTCACTCCCGAAAAAGGCTAAATGAAAAGCAAGAATACCTAGCATGTAGTCCTGTACAGGTTTATAAACATGCCAGTTTGCATGAAGCCTATTAAAAAACGATTATAATTACATTTTAAAAAATCCATATGTGTTGATGAAAATAGTTTTTTTCCCCTTGTAATTGAAATACTCTCTAGAATACATGCACAATACATGCTTCTTATCTAATAATAACCATCTGATGCATTCTAATGATCTCCATTTGAATCATTATGTACACCCACCGCAAAGAGAACCTTTTAGAACAGAGCTCAGGCACTATGCCAACAGCTTGTTTGTACACATGCACATGTTTCTGCAGGATTCCTGATAAAGTTTTAACTACACAGAGAAGAATACCTGCCTCCAAGAGCCCTTGGCAAACTGCAGCGATTGACTGTGTGGTTTTCCAGACTGACCAGTATTCCCTTTGAAGCCTGAACAAACAGAAACAATGGGCTTTGATGGGCGGATCAGCGGCCGTGTAGCAAGACTTCACCATATGGTGCATGCCCTTGCTGCGACTCACACAGTTTGCCACTGGCTTTCATTTCAACAATGGACCATGGACCAGGGGGCTGGATGTCAAATCTTTTAATCCGCAACTTGAGAAAATAGCTAAAAGCATGTTTTTTTTGTAATAGAGCCAGAAAGAGAAGAATAAATCTTGATGCTGTAAAGTGAAAACCAATCCAAACATCAGAGTAGCTGAAAATACAAGGCCCGTCTTTAGTTTGACACTGCATGTCTGAATATAGGATTTTAAAGTGTCAGTTCACCCAGCAAAAATATCAGAGAACTGGATTGATCTAAATTCTTGGTCTTGGTGAGGACTCGGGCAGCAGCATTCTGAATCAGCTGCAGCTGTCTGATTGATTTTTTTTAGACAGACCTGTGAAGACACCATCACAGTAGTTTTCCTGCTGTCCTTCTAAGACATTATGCAAGTCTTGCTGTATTTTGAAGGTGACAGTAGATAGGATTTTGTAAGTGGCTAGGATAACATTTATTTCATAACTACACCCAGACTTTGTGTGGTTTGTGGTTTTTAACATTTGGGATTCAAGGTGAGCCCTGACTGTTAGTACTGGGAGAACTCTTGTGGTATTTAGACAAACCTCACTGTGAACAGTGAGTGTACAGCTTGTGTCTTAGTGTAAATTAGCTGTCCCCTTAAAATGACACACCACACAGCCATTAATGTGATCCTCAGAGAGTTCATTTAGGGGTGCAGTGTTTCCCCTATATGTGGTGTGCCGCTCCTGAATCACAACCGCTGCTACAAAAATTTCCCGCGATCATTAAACTGTGTGCTACAAATGTTTTCACTCGCACACTGTGCGAGCACGGCAGCACTCAATGCTCGGCTCACTTCCTCTCCCCGTTTCATGCAGAACATGCGTGACAGATGGTGTTATAAGAGCAGTGTAACTCTGAATCAGGATGTGCGTAGCGAGTGTTTGATTGTCCGAGCGGCAGAAAATGACTGCGAGCGGAGGAAAATATTCTGGCAGTAAATGTACAGTGTCTGTTACAGTGTGTCAGCTTCTCAAGACCAAGAAAAGTCTGTTGTTTCCCACCTGCTGGAAAAGTGAAGCCGGTTAGCGCTAAGTTAGCTAACATCTACCCTCCCCTTCAGACTGCTAAAGCTAATTAGTGATGCAAACTAGTCCTTTGAAGCTAATGAGGAGACATTTATTTTTGGATTTGGATTCAGAAGGGAGGAGGTTTCTCATTTTTTATATTAATGTCTACAGATAAATGTCAGAAGCTGTAAAATTAAGACACAAAAGGCAAACATGAACAGTCTATCTATAATGATTCTGAAGTCATATTAACAGGGTTTTCCTGAAATAAAATTTGTGCTGTTTGTCTTGGCCCAGCTGCTGAAAAAAATCCTAGAGGAAACACTGGGGGTGTACTCACTTTTGATGCCTACACTTTATGGCTACACTATACATAAATGGCTGTGTTATGTTATTTTGAGGGTACAGCAAATTTACACTGTTATACAAGTGTAGCAAAAGTGTCATTTGTTCACAAAAATGTGAGGGGTGGACTCACTTTTGTGAGGTACTGTAGTTACTATGTAGGTTTATCATATCTGTTCATCTAGCACCGTCATCAGGTCAAAATTTTACTTTGTACTTGGGTTTATGACCAAAGATCTGCAAACTAAAAGCATTCCTATCAGTTTGCGGTGTAACAAGTTTCATTTGCTTATGAAGACGATGTGTTTGAAAGCTGTGAACCCAGCAGTCGTAAATGAACTTCCATACTCAAATATGTTGTAATTCTTCCTGAACACTAATATGAACCATCTAATTGTTTGAAGTCAAAACATAAAAATGATCTAAATGGATTTTAATTACAGCAGTAATCTAGGAAATGTTAAGCCGTATGTGTGCAGCTGCTGTGAAAATATTTATAATGAATACAGGCCTGTATGTGCTTGTTTACCATAAGCTGACTATAGTCAGTATGATCTGTTCACCTTCTGCAGCAGTATAATTAGGCTAAAAGAATCACGCTCGCTAATCTATAACAGCAGGACTGTTATCGGCACAATGTTAGCATTCGCTCAATACTTACTACAGGATCTCCAAAGCTGCACCATTATGCAAAACATCAGGAATATTTTACCCAGCTAGCACACACACACACACACACACACACACACACACTCTCAGAGACCGACAGAAAGAGGAATGGAGGAAGTATGAGCGAGACAGACAGACTGATATACTGTATAGTGGTTTCTTTTAAAAACACTTTAATAAAACAAGTCACCCTGTCAAAGCCCCCCAGTTTAGCTTCACCCCCTTGTCTTCTGTCTGGCTTTACCTATTCCATGCAGGACACCCTTATCATGCTTCCTAGACGACTGATTTTTGGCCATATTTCAGGGGAGAGCCATAAAGCCTGTTGGCGCTAGTATCCGGATGATACAGTGTATACAGATGGGATCATTTGTCTTCTCCGAGCGTCTGTCTCTCAGTATGCTTTCCAATATTTTCCCCTTATATACATCTTCTATTAACCAGCAGCTCATTAAAATCATTGCTGTATTGATATTCAAGGCAAACCGTTGTGTTTATTGCCCTGATCAATAAAGTCCTGATTGTCTCCATCAGTTCATGTCCATGGATGCTGCTGTTTTTTATTGATACTAGATGGGCAGACTGTTTGTTAGTCTTGACAGGTTCTACGGGAGAAGCAATCACTGGTGTCGCTAATCAGCCTGTGTGATAATCAAAGCACAGGAGCAGATTATATTATCAT
The DNA here is from genome assembly GCF_021292245.1 of Micropterus dolomieu. NCBI lineage: Eukaryota > Metazoa > Chordata > Actinopteri > Centrarchiformes > Centrarchidae > Micropterus > Micropterus dolomieu. The sequence continues at coordinate 4,502,699 of NC_060163.1, read as the reverse complement.
ATAATGAGGTTATGTACGATGACGGCTGAGCCGACACCGAGACATTGTCAGTGCTGGTTATACGACTGTGTCAACTCAGGATTTGTAATTTGTACTGTTTAGAGCTGCGTGCATTCTTTGTCATGCTGCTGTAGAAATGGATCCTTTTTGTGGGGTGCACTTATTAAGAGCCAATCTGGATCATTTAATGGGGCAGCTTGATGGAGAGCTTTGTAGGTTGCTGGAGCCATTCCCCAGTATTGAAAGTTTTTGTCATATGTATTTGATGATGTGGTATTTTAGTAGTAGAACAATAATTCCTCTTGGAAGGCCACTGTCTTTAAGAAGGAAAAACCACAATGCCAAACGTACAGAATTGTTTGAGCATTTGTTTATTGGTGTATTTTCATTCCACTTACTGCATGCTCTAGGAGGGCAGAAAAATCCTTGCATTTCAACATGTAGTTTCAGTGGGTAAGGCACAGGAGAATTGTTCCTGACCAATTGGTTGACATTATGGCGACCCTCGGCAATCGATTCTCCACCTGTTGAATGTCAGCCCAAGCGTTTGACTATTTAGCGATATAGCGATTAAGAAGCTTGTTGAACCATCTGGCTGGTTTTTGTTAACAGATTTTGCACTCAACTTTATTTGTACTTACTCTAAAAAATATTTTGCCTCACAGCTGGACTTACGCATGGTTTAGAGAAGCCGTCTCTGTACATAAAGTAGACAAAGTGCAGACACAGAGGCACTTCCATGCTAAAATGCTCGTCATTTCCCTGCAGCTATTTTGGCCACGAAAAGAAAAATTAAAGATTAAGGAAACTAAATATGACATGTTCATTTGTGAGCTTTAGAGGTGTTACTGTAGGTGTGTTTTCTTCTGACAGAGCCAGGCTAGCTGTTTCAAACCGCTCCCAGTTTGTATGCTAACCTAAGCTAACTGGCTCCCTGCTTCATACTTTAGACACAGACATGGAGGTGGTATTGATCCTCTCATCTAACTATTGGATGTATATAATGAATGTTAAATTATTTTAACTTTTACTTTTATTAGTTCATTTAAAAATGACAATCCTTTAATAATACTAAAAAAAAAAAATTATTCTTTGATTCTTATTTAATGAATTTATCTGGTTGTATGAAAAAGTTCCATTTATTCCGGGGATAAATTTTAGACTCCATAGTAAAGAGAAAACTGAAAAAGGACAGTGCCAGAAACTGCACCTACCTACAGTGCTAACCGCTGAGCTAACATGTTGCCATAGATGCTTAAAACTTTTAAAAGTAAAAATGTGCCAGTGTGTGCTGTCAAGCTCCTCACTGTGGGTGAATGAATGAAAGGGAGTGGCCTTGTCCTAATCTAATAAATGAAAGTCAGTCGAATCAGTCAAAAGCAATTTTTTGTTGCTCATCAGTGACGCATATGTACGTGTACCTTGACTATATTTAGATGCTACATCACCCTGACCCAGTCCCTCCACCTGACCATGAGTGGAGCTCCAGCAGGGCCCGCAGGCACAGGGAAGACTGAGACTACCAAAGACTTGGGCAGAGCCCTCGGCATCATGGTCTACGTATTTAACTGCTCTGAGCAGATGGACTACAAGGTGAGCAAGCATGCATGCTTATCCATATCTGTATTTGAGCCTGCGCACATAGCTGTTTCTTTACATTTGCCTTTGTCAGCGAAATGGTTTTTTATTTGTCATTAAAGTTGTCAGCCCACCTTTATGCCCTTCTCTTTTCCTCTATTGTTCTTTTCATCTTCCATTTGCCTGCTTTGCCTCCCCCTTGGAGGAAAAGCCAATGTGTTAAACTCTGATTGTCATTTCTTTTCTAAACCTTGTCAAAATGCCCTCTCTGTGCCCAGCCACCGCCTTGCTTTATTATGCACTCTTGTATACTCTTACACACACATTTTATGCATACAGAGGGCTCAAAGGGAGACATAAACATAATCTTGTGATCCGGCTTCACAGGGGCATCATTACAGTATCGAGGCGTACAGCACCCCCGGCTATATACACCGCAGCAAGGTGTCAGCGAGAAGTGCTAATATACTCCAGGAGGAGGAACGCATGCACTAGAAACTGGCTTCAGAGCCCCACACTGTTACTCATATTCAGCCATGCACACACACACACACACACACACACACACCCACACCCACAATCCTCTAGTCAGCTCCGGTTTGCGTCAGAGAAGGTTTCCTCGGCCCTGTAATTGGAGAGAAGAGTCAGCTGCCCGTTCATCCTGGTCCAGCTGCTTTCCAGAGGGCTGTTCACCTGCTCTCTAGTTGTTGTTGGGAAAACTAAAACGTGGGTGGTAGCCTTTTTAGCCTTATCTCTTTTTGCCATTAACGCCTTGTTTTATTCGTGTGAGGCCTTGTTTATGTATCATCTTGTTATTACTCGCCTACTCTCAGCCTGCCGTGTTCCTGCACTGTCATAACGGCAATGAATGTTTTTCCATATATCTTCTGTCTAACTGGCGATACGTCTGTGTCTCCCTCACCACAAGCTTTATGAGTCAGTCGGACAGGGGTCCACCTGTGAGCCTTCATGACTGACTTCCTGTCCCTCTGTGTCCATCTGAATATCTGTCTCTCTCTCTCTCTCTCTCTCTCTCTGTCCACCAGTCCTGTGGGAACATCTACAAAGGCCTGGCTCAGACGGGGGCATGGGGCTGCTTTGACGAATTTAACAGGATCTCAGTGGAGGTGCTGTCTGTGGTGGCTGTACAGGTAAGAACAAGTCTAGTTCCTCTGCCACAGGTATTCCCAAAATCCCCTTTAGGTCGAGACTTCTTTGTGAGGGCAACTTGTGTGTATTTTCACCCTGGCCGGGTAGAGCTGAATGTGGGAGTTATCATTTTATTTGTGAAGTGGTCTATCTAAATCAAGTTGTGGTGAAAATAAGCCCTTGAAAACAGCACTGCACAATTAAATAGCCTCTTCATCGCCGATCGCAAACTTAAATTGCTTCAGCTATAAGACTAATCCACCAAGGCTGGCACCTCTGCACCCCAGAGCTTCTTCATAATTAGAGCCTTCTCTGATCTGATTTGAGAGTCTAGGATGGAAAACCTCCTCCCTTGCTTGCCTGTGGTGCTGGTCACAAAAACTTATAACAACTCTGAATGGACAAACTCCAAGTACTCAAAGGATGTGCCGCACTAATTTGGGTGAATTAGTATTTGCTCAGTGTTGGTGCTTAGAGTACATCATTGATTTGCAAATATCAACATGTAAAAAATTATTTGTATGTAATTTGGACTTATTTTGTTTTAAATTAATCATCTTAGTGAAGTAGCAAGCTCTCCTTTCACCTAATAGGCAAATCAGAGCATGGCACCAAGTAGGCCAAACTTTTTTTTTTAAGTACTATAGGGGTTTTTGTCCATCCCACATAGATATGTATTAAAAGATAACTGTTTTGTCTGAAGTCGGGTATGATGAAAAAAACAACAAACCCAAAAGCAGCTTGGTTGCAAAGACAAAAGTCTTTTGGATAATGCAACATCAAACATTATCCAGTTTGCTTTTATTTGACTATAATTACATAGCTATGACAAAAAAAAGTGTCAGTTTAGTTGCAATAAACTGACATGACATTTGTCTGTCATCAGTTACCAGGTCTTACATGTTAAGCAAGCTCAGTGCCCTGTCAGTCTCAATCAGTCTAATTAGATGAGAGAAGGGACAGATTCAGTGAAATGTAACCCATACATTTTCATTTGGTTCAAAGCAGGAAAAAAAGGGAATAAATGTGGAAAAAAGGAGCACAGATTATCACAAGTCATCCAAAAACCGTGTTACCTGCACAATCAAATAAAAGTAGCAAATCTGGCAATAGTAGCTGATCCTGTTAGCAACATGAGCCAAATTCATCTCTGCTTTGAATTGGGGTTAGAGATGCGCTGATCCGACTTTTTCAGTCCTGATACCAATACCTGGGCTTTGGGTACCAGCCGATGCTGAGTACCGATCCGGTAAAATGAATAAGCTGTATTCCTCACTGTGAGGAAAATACTGGAACTCATTCTTGTATGTGTAAGGCAACATCAGACGTGACGTAAACATTGGTCGACCTGCGCACCGCTGACGCACCGTGTAGCATGCGTGTAACTGAACTGAACAGTTAGGCCCATAGATTCGCCTCTTCTTCACGATCCAGCTATTTGAGTCAGTATCAGGCCGATATCCGATATCAGTATCGGACCCTAATTGGGGTGGAGGCAGATATCTCAATACAGATATCTCAAAACGTGGGCAGATAAAACCAAACCTGTCTTCTGTCAGTCCCGGCTCCAAGACAAGTGTGAAAATGTTGTTTGTAATTAGTGTGAACCACGCCTGTACAGCTGCACTTGACAATATTTCATATTATTAATGGATCAAATGACTATATAATGTGAAAGGTGTCACTCAGACGTTTTCATCTTCATCAGCTTTAACCCCTTAACGCCTGAATTTTTTTACGATCAAAAAATAAAAAAAATAATTTGTGTTTTCATTTGCTTTCAAGCTGATGTTAAATTAAGTGAAGTTACTGCATTTACCTACACCCCTGTAACACTGGTGACCCGCACAAAAGTGGAGCACAACAGCCACACACCAAAAGGGTCAACACAAGTAGACCAACTACAAGGTAGCTGCCATACACAAACAGCAATACACCACGACCCAACAAAAGTGGACTGTCGCAACACAATATGGGCACCATGTGGTCATCAACCACCTACACTGGTTACTTGAGGATTTAGGAAACCAGCAACACAACCGAACCTGACGAACTGGGAGTATACCCCCACCACTTTAAATCCAAAGGTCTGTGGTGTTGGCACATCCCAAACGCACAAAAAACTAAAATTAATGTTCTGTAACTAAATACACAACCGCA
>NC_060163.1:4488274-4497712 GCF_021292245.1 Micropterus dolomieu | reverse complement strand
AGCACAACAGCCACACACCAAAAGGGTCAACACAAGTAGACCAACTACAAGGTAGCTGCCATACACAAACAGCAATACACCACGACCCAACAAAAGTGGACTGTCGCAACACAATATGGGCACCATGTGGTCATCAACCACCTACACTGGTTACTTGAGGATTTAGGAAACCAGCAACACAACCGAACCTGACGAACTGGGAGTATACCCCCACCACTTTAAATCCAAAGGTCTGTGGTGTTGGCACATCCCAAACGCACAAAAAAATAAAATTAATGTTCTGTAACTAAATACACAACCGCAATAACACAAGTGACCACACCAGAAGGTGGACTGCAACAACCACAACACAAAATGGTCACATTGTAGTAAACTACACACAAATGTTGCCAACTTACACCCAAGAAGCAACCGACGAGTGACCTACCAAATGTGGAGTACAGTTACCACTAAACAATGGGTCACAATCCACAAGTTATTGCAAACAAGAGTATTTCACAGCTGGAAGAAAAGTGACCAAACAAAGCAGTCATCTCAAACAAAAAGCTAAAGCTGTTGTGCATAGTGCTAGGGACAACAAGCTGCATAGAGACACCCCAACCTACCTACCAAGATGGCTAAACTAATCTAGCTAGTCTTCAGTGGCTTGCCGAGCTCGAGGCGACTTTAAACGCTGAACTCAGTGCATCACCGAAGGCCACAGATGTAGCCATCTGCGATCCACTGAAGCGTGCCCCCACTCGGGATTGCCACCAAAAATAAGAAAGGCAAAAAAACAAAGTGGCAAGTTCTTTAAACCTGCCCGGTGGCTACCTAGTTAGAGTGCTCAACAGCAAAACTCCCAAGCTACTGAGTTACCCCAGTCAAAAGCACAACATGTAGCCACAACTTACAGATATTCTAACAAAAGAGACAACCACTACAGCCAAGGCCATCAGATGCACATCTTTCTCTCACCTTATGGTTGTTCCATCCCGGACGAGCCCCCATTTGTTGTTTGATTTGTCTTTAGAACGTAGAAAAGATATAAATTCAGGTATGTGTAGGTATGATGCAAATTAGCGACAACAGGCATAAACAAGAAACCAGGGCTTGCAAAAGGTTCCTAGGTACGTATGGAATATGCACCAACAGGCATTGGGGGAATTCATGCACTATCTTGGCTTGCAGTCTGAAAGGAATAGTTGTGATGCGAATTCACGACAATCGGCGTCAAGGGGTTAAACTTTAAACGTTAATTATTTTAGGATGCCTAATAACATCGGGCAAAGGGACTGCCTGTGTCTAACTCGAGTACATTTACATTTGTTCAATAAATGAGCTTATTGTTTAGGTTTTAGAACTCATACTCGTACTGCGGTTTGGTTTATTTCACATCTTGGAGCTGAATGGATCAGTCCGACAGTGTCTCCACTAAATGTGTAGTGACACATAAGGTTAAAAAGAGAAAACTTCCTAGTGTCTACCCACTGGGTGGTGTATACTCCGGGCGACCTACAGTAGCTGGACGTTCGATTACAGGACTCTTCTGAAGAATGAGATATCAGCCATATTCTGTGTGTTTCACCTGATGTTAGCATTTCTGCTACTTTTTCTGTTATCCCGGATCAAACAGATACTCCATCTGTGGTTTCTTCCCTCTGGTGTATTCAAATACTTCATGTTGTTGCCACCTGCATGTGCAACACTGTCACTGCAAAATGTATACAGTTGATAAGGACACTGATCATAATCATATTGATAATGGAGCGCCTCAAAGGATCGTTATTCATTGCTAGACACTCCTCTGCCCTTCATTCCTTTTCTCTTAAGCAACAATGAAAGTCAAGCAGCCTTCTTCCGTAAGCTGTGGAGGTCTACAGTACTTAGAGAATATTAAAGTGCCTGAAGAATGAATAGGTGTTGCGTGGCGTAATGAATAATAAATCACGGTGGCTTACACGTGGAGAAGTAGACCTTGAGAACAGAGGAGCGTCAAACTCCTGCTGTGACAGCTGGCAGCTTGCTCCAGCTCTCAGCCTGCTTCAGTGGAGCCAATGCAGAGCCATCTCTCACCATAGCACACACACCTAATCCATCCTCCTAAAGTGGGAGCAGCTAGCATCGCAGAGTGACATACTCGGCTAACTAACACAGGTGGCGCAACCAGTTCCACATTAAGGAAAGCAGAGACAAACAGAAGGCCGCCAGACATAACAACATGGAGATAAATTGGTGAAGTCCGGCCTCTGTTACAGCCAACACAGGCCTGGACTGTGAATAAATTGAAGCTGCTAGCTCCAGTCTGTACATTCAAAGAGACAGCAAAGTGTGGAGCCAGACCCCACTGGATTACACCTTTCAGAACGGAGTCTTTTCTCTAACTTTTTAAAAATGTGTTTTACTTCCCTTCGCATCCCTGTAGGCTTGCAGTGGTGGGCCGCTGTCATTTCACATAAAAAACAAGCCACACTGATGTTCTCATGAAAACTTTTGTTCTTTTTTTGTGTGTGCTGCAGCTGCACTGTTTGTTTTTGCATTTCTTTCCCCCTCCTCTCCCGGTTGTATTAGTATGACTGAGTGATCTGTAGCCAAGTACTCATCCATGAAGAGATGTTCCTCCTCTTTCCAGCTGTCGACTCACTGCACTCTTTTACCACACGCATGTTAAATTCATAAAGCCTCTTACAGGCTGAGTTTTACGCACACAAAAAGTTCATTTCTGATATCTCATTCAGTCATAATGTAGACAAGCGGAGCCTTGGCAGTTCACCCAGCCAGTAAACCCTGGCTGATGGCATGCTCATATTATTGATGAAATTGCGTCCCCTAAAAAAAAAAAGATTCAAACTGCATAAAAATTTGACAGGATGTTACAAATTGCCTCTGGTTTTTGCTTAGTGATATTAACGAAGGAACCTTTGATGAGTGCAAATTGACAGTGATTAGGACTGGGTATGTTCTAAAACTTTTCAATACAGTACTTTAGTTTCTCCAAGACCATTTTTAGCCATGGTAAGGCAGTCAGTCCATGTCTTTAGTTCAGACTGAAATATTTGAACAACTATTGGATGGATGGCCATTAAACTATGTGCAGACATCCATGGTCAGGGTAAATCCTTTTCCATTATCCTGTGAAATATCTCTACATCTAACTGGTAGATTTGCCCAAAATGTGTTTACACAGGATAAATTATAACAACTGTGGTGATCCCTTAAAGGAGAACTGCACTGATTTTACACGTCAAAGGCTGTTTCCAGGTGTTGTATAAAGCCTTTTGTGGCTCCGGAAGGAGCTGAACACTACATGTTCATGTACATGTACATGAAAATGAAAAGAGTCTGTTGGTGCGGATTCATCCTTGCTGCAGGCTGGAGGCCTGCAGCAAGGATGCCGCTAGCACAACGCAATGTAGTTGTCAGATTCTAACAAGGAAGAAGATGTTCTCTCTGGTTCTGCAGCATATATTCTTACTCTAATTTAAAAAACAAACAAACAAACAAAAACAATCCAACAATGTTAATCTCTTTTCTTCTAGCGCCATTTTTAAGTAAATCCTTCCCCAATACTTTGTTTTTTAAATTAATATCTGCAAAATTAATGACATTCCCATCAGCCTCAGCTGTACTTTTTGTTTAGTGAAAATTAGAAAATATGCCAAGATGGTAGACATGGTGAACATTATACCTGCTAATCACCAGCATGTTAAAGAACCACTAAGCCTATAAGTCCAGACCTTCAGAACGGCTAGTATGACTGTAGACTCTCAGGTTACTGTATTTTTTGGTTAGTAGCAAAAAGTATTCAAGTTGGGGACCCAGTACTAACAGTGACAATTCTTTCTACTCTGTACTGTGTTTTTGTCCACTGTATGTGCAGGTCAAAAGCATCCAGGATGCCATTCGAGATAAGAAGAAGAGATTTAACTTTATGGGAGAGGAGGTGAATCTTTGCCCCTCTGTTGGCATCTTCATCACAATGAATCCAGGCTACGCTGGCAGGACTGAGCTTCCTGAGAACCTCAAGGCTCTCTTCAGGTAGGTCAAATTCCATATTTTTTAAATTCATTTTCCCAACCACAGTATTCCAAAAATGCTTAAATCTCTTAAAAGGTCGCATACCAAATTACAAAAATAACTTTTAAAGGGACGACTTTTTCAGTGTATTAGTTCCACGGAAAACTGCGGATTGTTATATTAGGAACTTTCAATGTTTTAAATGTAATTTTCAATTCTGTGAGCACCACAAACAAAATTCCATCCACCTCCATTGGATAGAGGGGGAGGCAGAAACCTCAAAACCTGGACAAACCTAAATGATCTGTGTGTTTTTTGTAATTTCAGTGAACCAAACCAAACTCCCTTTAACTGAACTTCATTTTATTCTCAAAACATTCCTGTTTTTGAAAATAAGCCACTGTAATTTATGGTTATCTACAATATATTTCTCTCATAAAGTCTGATGAATTCTATATGTTGTGTGTTAGTCATTTGGCAGGTGTTTTTTTCCAAAGTAGCACACAAATGAGGCAAAATCCAAACCACAGTAGATCAAGGAGAAGCTATTGCCACAATTCACATTGCACCTAATACAAGTTCCACGAGGTTGCAGGGTCCAAGGCATGTGTGTAGAGAGAGAGAGAAAGAGAGCATGCTAGGTGAATAGCTGCTCTGAAAAGGTAGACCTACCTTAAATAAAGGTAGCTGAAAACATTTTGGGGCGTTGTGATGTATTTAATCGTGATGGATTGCGAGTTGTATTAAAGCTTATGTTGCTCTGCTGTAGAGTGCACTCTTCCTCAAATTCGGTAATATGGCCACATAAGTTGAATGAACTGCATGTACTGTAGATGACAAAACAATAATTTACCCGGATTGTGATTATAAACTACAACTGAGCTCCTTTTAATACTTTTTCCCTCATTTTTCCACAGACCATGTGCCATGGTGGTGCCAGACTTCGAGCTGATCTGTGAAATCATGCTGGTGGCCGAGGGCTTTATTAATGCTCGGGTTCTCGCTAGGAAATTTATCACCCTCTACACGCTTTGTAAAGAGTTGTTGTCCAAACAGGTGCTATCTGCTTTCTTCGATGTTACACATCTGATATGGTTAGAAAAAGCCAGATCCATTTCCACTTCAAAGCTGAACAACTGACACAATGTTCTTTTTATATCTGAGGCTTTTGATAAAGGAATGACTCAGAGGCACCACACAGAAGCTGACTTTCTAACTTAACTGTCTGAGTGAAGTGTTACATGCATATGAATAAGAAGCTGCAGGGAGTTTGGATGTTATTCCATCAAAATGTTTCTTTAATCCTTTTTTATTCTGGTCCTGTTTTACATGTCATGCCATTATCTTAATTATTTAAAAAAGCAATAAAATCTCCCGCAGTGCTGACTAGTAGTTACAGTGGAGCTCCTCGACTTAGGTAAGCGTTTTAATGAGCCCTCAGTTCTGGATGAATTTCCCATGACCGCAGGTCCATTTAAGTGTCATAGCACACTTCTTCCTTTTTATGGCTGTTTTATGAAGCTCCAGTTCTTCAGACATTTTTTAAATATCACCTTAATTACACTTCAGAGTTGTTTGGCAGAGTTTCATAGCAAGTTTCCCAACATTAGCAACTTAGTAGCAATTAAGTCAAATGATAAAGAACAGACTGCTTCTGTAAGCGTTATTCACAAACCGCAAATCAATAGAAAGTGCAAATTCAGAGATGTACTTTCTGGAGTTAAACAAGTAGTTCATAATTGTGGATTTAATATTGCAGGTTATAGGTTCTGCTGCCTGGCCCTGTGCAGAACAACTACGCAGCGAGTAGACACCAGAGCATACTAAGAAGAGTACAGTGAAACATATTTTATGCTGTCAAAATCATTGTTGCCTCTAGTTTCATGGCAGCGGGATGGTGGTTGGTAACGCTGTGGCAGTGTGTGTTCTCCAGTTTGAGCTGGTTGTGTTATGAATATCCTGCCTACAACGTTCAGCTTCAACTACTGCACGAGCACCTGTGACAGACACATCTGATCTTTGTTAACTGGAGAGCCACTGGACAGGACAGACACACTGAGAGTCCCTATACAACTGAAATCGTAGTAGAAACTTATCATAAACTCACTGCTGATTAGCTATTTATTTACCAGCTAAATATATATATATATATATATATATATATATATATATTATGTCAACTGACCCAATAGCATTGTCATGTTCCATGTGCAGGCAAGTATGCAACTTTGATGTCTAGGCCGATTGCAGTATTCATAACAGAGAAATAACTTACTTTAGGATAATTATGTAGATGTTGTAAATTACATTATGAATATGAAGTATCTTGAGCTTTCTGTAAAAATCCTACCAGATAAGGTCCAGACATGGATGTAATAGCTTTGAAGACATAAAATAAGATGGTGGATAAAAGTTAAGCAGGTTTCAGCTTGGCTAGTATCTAGATGGGAGACCTTTTATGAAAACTAAGATGCTGCCTGTACTTGTTGATACTTTACACTTAAAATAAGATACTAAGACGGCATCGTGGAAACATTTCCTTGTATTTTAAGATGAGGGAGCGGGAGTTTCTCCTCAGATTTCTCTCAGCACCTGGAGGGAAATATTAGTTTTTCTGGAAGCTGATGGATCTGAGGGTGAATTAAATATTACAGATAAACTCTCACAATGTTGAGGAGATGCATGTCATTTTCAAATTAGCCAAGCCTTTAATATCTTACTGCCCGCTTATTGCTTTGAAAGTAGAAGCCTGTGTATTCTCCCCTGCTTACTGACATCTATCTGGCCTTTACCAAAGGACCACTATGACTGGGGCCTCCGAGCCATCAAGTCAGTCCTGGTGGTGGCCGGCTCTCTGAAGAGAGGAGACCCCAGCCGAGCAGAGGACCAGGTGCTGATGCGAGCTCTGAGAGACTTTAACATCCCCAAGATTGTGACAGATGACATGCCTGTGTTCATGGGGCTGATAGTAGACCTGTTTCCTGCTCTGGAAGTCCCCAGGAAGAGAGACCTGGATTTTGAGAAGCACGTAAAGGAGTCCATTCTGGACTTGAAGTTACAGGCCGAGGACAATTTTGTACTCAAGGTATGGTAAACCTGATTCCTCGGTATGCTCCTGACATGTTTGTCTGCGACAGTTTATTGGACTCTGTTTTGATTACAACTCAAAAAATGTGTCACAAGTGTTGCTAAGCCACAGATGAAGGCAAACACAATCACAAGTTGTCTGAGAAACACGAGTCCCCCAAAGGGGGTTTCATCTTTACCAATTTAGACAGATATCACAGTTGTAGCACTTTCATTTAAATTTATCTCAGTTCTTCCCAAAAGCGATTTACCTTCCGTTATAATGTTCCACTGGGAAATACACATTAGTGTCAAACAAGTCTGCAGGATCTGGATGAATCGGGCAAATATTGCAGAAAGCCATCGGTTGGCTGCGATGAGAGTTCAGGTGCCCAAGCTGCTGACCTAATTCTAGTCATTATACAGACACACACTCACACACACACACACTCACACATGCACAATAGAAGGCGTTGTATGTCAGAGACAGATGAACGCAGGACCAGGGGAAATAAGTGCAATCTGCCTCAGGTCAAATAAACACGGGAACCACAAAATAACACTCCATCAATGGAGGCTGGCGCTGCACCATGCCACTTAACCCTGACATTGTGAGAGACAGCCACAGAAATAAACAAAGAGGAGGGAAAACACAGCAAGCGAGAGAGAGAGAGAGAGAGAATGGCGGAGCGGTCAATAACAACCATCCACCCCCAGAGCATGAACTTTCACTGTCTTTGTTTGTGCGACCAACCTTTTGATTTCAGACAAAGAGGGGGGAGTGCAGGCGAGCTGCGAGAGGCTGCATACCTTTAGCGTTAGCCTGTGTTAGCATTAGTCCTTCCCACATCAAAGCAGTAATCAGCCGGGGCCTCTGAGAGTGTAAAGCCGCCTGCGCTCTAGCTGAATGGATGGGGTGTAGGAGCCGCCAGGAGCCCAGTCGATGGCATTGATTGAGCTCGCCATCTGTATGTTTGAGTGGAAGTGGGGAGGAAATCTCTCTCGCTATTCTTCTCTCTGTTATTCTGGGGTGCTACCTCACATTTCTGATTTGAAAGAAAAGGTTACACAGTTTGTAAATTTATAATACAGTTATTTGACTTTTGAGGGGTGTGCCCCAACATGAAATACTGCTCACCCCAAAATTTCTGTTCAAAGAAGCATTATTTTTGTACACTGTTTGTATATTTTTGTTTTGGTTCAAGATAATTCTGTTCATAGAAGAAGATTTTACAACACTATTGTATTTAAACCCAAAACATATAAACCTTGGTAAATACAATTGCATAAAAAATAAATATATTACAGAAGCATGGGGTGAGAAAAAGAAAACTTGAAGCAGTAGAAGCTGAGATGTCCTTTGATATCTCGTCTTTCAAACTCCAGTTTGTAACACAGGCTTTCTGTTACAAATTTGTAATCTCAAATTAATGACGACGATGACATCATCAGGGTTATTTTCTCGAGCCTTAAAAATATATGGTGACCCAAAGTGATAAATATGGAATAAATAATGAGTCATAGTATGAATAAACCAAATCCAATATGTTTTTCAAACTTAGCTAAACTCACTATGAAGTATTTACATATATATATATTATATTGTCATCTTTGTTTGTTCAAAATAATTATCAAGGTGGTTCAAATGTGAGAATAGAAGAAAAGAAAAGCTTTGTTTGAACTCATGATGTTACGTCATACAGTTTGTATAATTAATAATCATTTATTGTTTGAACTTGATACTGTGAGTTAAAACAACTCTCTATATTACATTGTCCCATTCAAGGAAACTTCCTTTCTCTTGTCAAACAACATACAATTCTACAACTCACATTTTTAAGTAAAGATAATTAACTATATAAGACATTTCAAGTTAATTTAACTTGGAAATGCAAGTTCACCTGCTGCCTTGAACGTGCAAGTTAACTCAACTTGCCTTTGTTTCAACTAACAAATTCACAAGTTAAGTTTACATCAACATTTTTATCTTCAAATTTTCACATCAACATCAACTTCGCAAGCTTCTGTGCACACTGCAGTCAAAGTTCAAAATAGTTATCAAGCCAGCACCTATCTCATCCTTTCTAAATTGGCCCTAAGGCCATTATCAGGAACGTCTCGGGTTACGTATGTAACCCTGGTTCCCCGAGAAGGGGAACGAGACACTGCGTCGGTTACGACACTATGGGAACGCCTATAGGCGAAGCAGGTCTGAACGTGAATGAAATCACTCCAATCCTATTGGCTTGTTGCTAGAACGGTATGGTGTGACGGAATAACCGGAGGAGTATAAAGCACACCTGTACACACTCATCATTAGCTTAAACTATGAAGCAGGCGCTTCAGGCAGGGAGAGAGGTGCGGCGGGCCGACGCA
>NC_060163.1:4453495-4488174 GCF_021292245.1 Micropterus dolomieu | reverse complement strand
CCACGGTCCCTAACCCCCATCACATTACTGTAATTCAGTGATAGGGGTGTGGAAAGCCGTGTAGAGAAGGGTCTGCCCCATGATTACTCAGTTCATCATGTAAATCAGGAAAGAATGGCAGAGACCGGCGTGGAGGTGGCGTGTGGTGCTTAAGAAACCTTTCATCAAGCTTACCACTAGCCTGTGGTGTCTGCTCCTCCTGTGGCCAGTTGATGTTGAGCTTAGCCACGGCTCTAGTCACCACCTCCAGCAGCACGTCATAGTCGGGCGCCGCCAGATGACGCCGCCCCGACACCCGGAAGCCATCGTCCACTGCGCTGAGCACGTCCGCCTCCTCGGAGTCGGATTGCTGCAGCGTCTCCGGATCCAAACCGCGAGCGGGAGAAGCCGAGAACGGGCTCCCGAACGAGGAAAGGAAGCGTCGGAGCCAGCGGATGAAGGTCGGGAAAAAGCCTCAGCCGTCCCGAAATCCTCCGACAGATCACGCTGTGAACCCTATGAGTGAAGCCGCTGGGCCGCCTCAGCGGCCACAGGGCCCGCACCACGGGGAAAACACATCCAGCCATCCTCGGAAAAGAGAGCCATGCTGTACCTCAGTACCCGCACGGAAGGGGCTTCGCAACGGGCGCAGGCAGCCCCCTCGAGAGCTGCCCGGGCGTGCTCCATCCCCTAACATGATTCACACATCTCATGAGAATCTCCATCCGTGATGTACCGAGGGCAAGAAAAAAACACACCTTCTGTACATCTGGTTGCCGGACATGCTGGTAGACTTCTTCTTCAGGTAAGACACACTGCTTGTAGGACTGGAGCTTTCTTCAAACAACATACAGAGCGCCTGCTGAATAGAAAAAAGCTAATGATGAGTGTGTACAGGTGTGCTTTATACTCCTCCGGTTATTCCGTCACACCTTACCGTTCTAGCAACAAGCCAATAGGATTGGAGTGATTTCATTCACGTTCAGACCTGCTTCGCCTAGAGGCGTTCCCATAGTGTCGTAACCGACGCAGTTCGAGTTCCCTCGAAGGGGAACTCTGGCACTAGTCTTATTGACCACCTGTCTATAGTGTCTATATTTTGTTTGTAATTTGAATATATGACTTATCTGCAGTGAATTAGTAGAGTTATCCAAGTACACCATTATCTGTATCTGTTCAACAAATAAAATCTTCTGTATCCCTACTTGGAATGGGCGGGACTTAACCTGGATGTGGGCAGGACTAACTGGAAGTTATTTAAACCTGAAATTGGTGTGGGTTAATCAGAAGTTGCTATATTTATTAGAAAACTATTTACAGAACAGCAATATTTTTGATAGTAGTAGTAGTTGATAGTAATTGATTTTTTTTTAAAAGGTTCCTAAATTTATAGTTTATAACAAAAGATACTGACACATTTTTCTCTGATGACTCATACTGATAAAAAGTATCTGTACCGGATACTCGTTTCAACTGAATACTCGCTCAACCCTAATAGTTAGTTGATGTGTATGTTTCTCTCAAACTCAAAAGACGCAGCACCTAGGCAATTTTTCTTTCTATAGCTCCCATCCCCACACACTCACCTTTTTTTCAACTTATAACTTATAACTTATAATAAGTTCAATCAACACGGCAAATGTCTCAAATAATCAACACAATGAATTTATGCAAGTTTAACTTTCTAAAACTCATGAGTTCAAAATCCGAAACTTGTCAGAGCTATTTGAGTTAAAGAGAAGAAGTAAGTTGAAAAAACTAAATGTGTCTATAATGTTTTACAGTGTAGAATTGCATTTATATTTCATGTCATGTTATGGTATTTTATTTTTTTTCAAAAGATGTTTCCATTTCACAACAGCATTTTCCCAGTAACTGACTTTATTTCATAATGCCAGTTTTTATCTCAATGTCCCAATTCCTTACTACAAACTTTTTTATGCCAAAGACCCCTAATCAGACTCAAATTAGAGCACTTACCCCTATTTGATAAGATTATGTACCAGGGTTCGCCATAGGATAGCATTTTTGCTTTTAGATGTTATATAACAGACAGTATCTCATGACCAAAACAGTGATATATTCTGACACTGTATTATTTATAGATAGAATTATAATGAAAATAAATCATTCCCCTTTTTGTTGGGGACCCCTTACAAGCCTCTTAAGGACCCATGACCCCACTTTGACAATCATTGGTATACAGTATGTAGCCCTTCCATTCCCTTTGTGTATTGCATTGTGGGTGAATAGTGTACAACAACAGCACACTCAACTTAGAATTTGCTTAAAACTAGTATGTCTGTCAATCAAGACATACAGGGCTGAGACAGTTATGTGTTTGGCCGTCTCATTTGTTTTATTATTTGTATTATATTACATGCATTTATATATTTCATAATGTATGTTTTATTTATGTGATATTCAACACTTTTGCTGTCCATAGACTGTTAACTACTAATCCCCATGACAAGTAATCTGATTTTCGTGTGTAGAATAGGTGGCGTGGCCTTTTAAGTGTGCAAACAGAGAATAATGAGGGTGCAGATATCTGTCCTTCTAGAAGACCACCGCTGTCATTTATTGTAGTCTGTGGACAGTGTACTAAACTGCTGCGCTGCACTGCACTGCAGTGCATCACACTACCCTGTCTTCCTGCATCACTTTACATTCACCATAAACCAGAATATTAACTATGAGATGCAGTAGCCTGAGTGGTACAGTGCAGTGGTCCATGAAATGCTGTATTATCCCGTAAAAGGGTCAGGGTTTATTTGTAAACCATGTCATCAGTGTCCTTCATGTGATGTAAACAAAGCATAATAAAAAATGTTTCATTCTGGATGTGTGTGGTAGGTGGTGCAGCTGGAGGAGCTGCTGGCGGTGCGTCACTCTGTGTTTGTGATCGGGAACGCAGGCACCGGAAAGAGTCAGGTGATGAGGTCTCTCCAACGGACCTATCAGAACATGAAGCGCAGACCTGTGTGGGCAGACCTGAATCCAAAGGCTGTGACCAATGACGAGCTATTTGGCATCATCAACCCGGCAACCAGAGAGTGGAAAGATGGTGCTTACTGCAGTCCTACAGAAACAGTGTTTAATCAGTACAAAGTGTTGAATGACCTGAGTCAAACATCCAACATGTCAACTCCTTCTCCCCACAGGCCTGTTTTCCAATATTATGCGTGAACTGGCCAATATCAGTCACAACGGACCTAAGTGGATTGTTTTAGATGGAGACATTGACCCGATGTGGATAGAGTCACTCAACACAGTCATGGACGACAACAAGGTGTGAGCGAGTTCACTGTGTGTATGTGTGTGTGTGTGTGTAAATGTGTGGACTGAGTCTTTTATTCAGTATCAAAATGACTAAGGTTACACATTTTCACTGTCTTGTTGTTTACTAAGTCAGTATTCAGATATGAATAGGACGATTTGGCTGACTCATCACTGATGCGAGAGTATTAAACTGTTTGTATTCTGAGGATGAGAGAATAAATGGCAGTGTGTGTGTGTGTTTAATGCTAAGAATAGTGAAAAGAGCTGTGGAAAGCAGGTGACATAATCCAGATTAAGACTCTGTAAAGGGCACAATTCAATTTATATTATATTTATATATTCAATTCACAAAATACACTGTCTTTTTCATTCCTATCTATGTACAATGTGTGTAAATACGCTGTCTCCTTCTGTTAGGTGCTGACACTGGCCAGTAATGAGCGGATCCCTCTGAATCCCACCATGAGGCTGGTGTTTGAGATCAGCCACCTTCGCACTGCTACCCCTGCTACTGTATCCAGAGCAGGTTGTCCTTGCTTTCCATTCTTTGTCTCTTCCTTTTACATAGTTACTATTAACAGTATTGTAGTTTGAATTTATTTTCAAAAGTCCTTTTGCATGGTACAACATAATACCTGCTAAATAGGTGCAGCCATGTATAATTCAAATGGCACATACAGTACACAGGCTGGGATGGATCCAAAGGGGACCCACAACGTCTTTGACATAAATATGTTGTATTCCATTTTCGCCTTTTCAGGCATCCTGTACATAAACCCAGCAGACCTCGGCTGGAACCCTTCTGTGACCAGCTGGATCGACAGGAGGGAGGTCCAATCAGAGAAGGCCAACCTGACCATCCTGTTTGACAAGTATCTCCCCTTTTGCCTGGATGCCCTCAGATCAAGGTAACGAAATGATATTGTTACATCATGTCCAGTTGACGCAGGGTGTTGCGGTGTGAAATAACATGGGCAGGGACAGTGCGAAAGTGGGCCGAAGCAAACGGGGACTGACTCAGAAGAACTGGATGCTATCCCGCATTCTATTGTGCAGGACCACTCGCCTCCTCCAACACCTCCATCACCACGGCTACTGGAGCAGACAACAAAAACAGGAAGCAGAGGAGGGAGACACAGAGGAGGATTATTATGTCCTCATTGCGTGGCCAAAAATCCAGAAAATGCACCACTGTACAGTAGCACAATGCCAGATACATATTCATAGATACATTTGTCATCCGCTTTCACAGTAAATGTAAATTAATTGTGTTTTGTCAAAAGAAAGTATTTTTTTTGGTTAAATCTGTTAAAAAATGTGTGGCATAATTCAAAATTACATTAGGTGAAATCACAATTTAACACCTTATTTTCTTCTTTCAGCACAAGAGTTGTTTTACATGCTACATGAGAAACACAAAACAGTGGTAAGGCTTGAATCCAGTGACATAATCTATCCGTCTTTGCTCAGGTTTAAGAAGATCATCCCTATCCCAGAGCAGAGCATGGTCCAGATGCTGTGCTACTTGCTGGAGTGTCTGCTGACTCCAGAAAACACCCCACCAGACTGTGCAAAGGAACTATATGAGCTCTACTTTGTCTTTGCTGCAGTCTGGGCCTTTGGGGGAGCCATGTTCCAGGACCAGGTACTGCGTGGGCCTCTGGGCATGGGAGACGCTTACTAAGTGGTTGCATAAAGACGGAAAAGAGTAGGACACAACAAAAACAGCTGAATGTTTTTTTTCCTCCTTCCTGGAAGAGTTTTTGCACTTGCATTATGGGTATTTCTTGGTTCTATTCAAGCCCTGATGGCTCTTATGCAACTCAACTTTGTGTCTCTATTTATAAAAAGTCATTTGAAAGTTATTTTCAGTTGAAGAAATGGCAGGTTTTTGAAAAGGGAGAGATCTCCATCTGAAAATGAAGCGAACTCTATTCAGCTCAACAACACACAGGCTGGCTGAATTTAAATCAGCAGGAGAGCCGTGGCAAGCAGTTGCTAAGCAATCCAGTTAGCGCCGTACAGTAAGCGCGTCCATCTAAGTTATGGGATAAAACTGCTCT
This sequence comes from Micropterus dolomieu, assembly GCF_021292245.1. Classification (NCBI taxonomy): domain Eukaryota; kingdom Metazoa; phylum Chordata; class Actinopteri; order Centrarchiformes; family Centrarchidae; genus Micropterus; species Micropterus dolomieu. The sequence goes on along the minus strand of NC_060163.1, from coordinate 4,482,850 downwards.
CCCCTCGGTACAAATGTACTCCACTTTATTTTCCCATCACAGATGCATTTAAATGCTAAGTGGTTTTATTGACTGGAGAGTTGGTAGTGAATAGAGGAGACAGGTACCAAGGGATGGGGAGGCAGAGAGGAAGGCGAGGAACTGCCAGGCAGCAGGTGATGAGGCTACTTCACTGTCTGAATCGGACAGATGGATAGATAGGCCTGCCATATCTCATTTTCTACCCTTCAGCTGCTGTGACCGTATCTCTATGTTGTCGCCATTTATTTGTCCTCTGGTTTGTATTCACACCAGTACAATTCAAACGCACAGATCCATAGCTACTGCATGGGGGGAGAAAAATCTGAGAGGAAGTCATTTTAGAGTATTGACCGCCCGCCTAACCTCTGTGTCTCTGCGTGTGTTCTCTGTGTGAGTGCAGCTGGTCGACTACAGAGTGGAGTTCAGCAAGTGGTGGGTGGCCGAGTTCAAAACCATCAAATTCCCATCCCAGGGCACCGTGTTTGATTACTACATCGACCCTGAAAGCAAGAAGTTTGAACCCTGGTCCAAGATGGTGCCCAAGTTTGAGATGGATACAGATACACCACTTCAGGTACAACGGCTTGTTTTAGAGTATTCAAGCTAAACGCAAGTTTTGGTGGAATTACACAGATTTCATCTACAGGACTTATTCTTAAATTAGATAACATACAATTTTGACATTGATTAATAGTAAATACATATAGTATAATCTACAGTTGCTTGCAGTGACGCTTGAAAATTCCTATCAGCTCTACAGAACTATTAAACGTCTTTCAGCTGACTGTTTTGGTTTTGGCCCACTCTCACTGCTCTCGTCAGTCTGATTTCCAGCAGAAGAAGGCAGCGGTTTTCAGTTAAAAGCTCGAATAAACCCACTTTTTCCCATGTGCAGGCATGTCTGGTCCACACTACAGAGACCATTCGAGTTCGTTACTTCATGGACCGGCTCCTGGAACATCGTCGGCCCGTCATGCTGGTCGGGAATGCTGGGACAGGGAAGTCTGTTCTGGTTGGGGAAAAACTGGGATCGTTGGACGCAGAGAAATGCATGATTAAAAATGTCCCGTTTAACTATTACACCACGTCTGCTATGCTCCAAGGTAGGAACCACATAGTTCTATGTTAGACTTAATATTCATTTCAATTTTATTAATACACTGCCAACACTTTTCACACATTGCACTCTTCATACAGAGCAGGCCTAGACCGTACTCTTTGTAATATTATTTACAGAGAACCAACAGTTCCCACCATGAACAAGCACTTGGCGACAAGGAAAGGAAAAGGAAAAACTTGTTTTAAAAGGCAAAAAGCTCGAGCAAAACCGCGTGGGCAGCTATCTGCCTCAACCGGTTGGGTCGAGAGAGATAAAAATATCAAATGTAATAATAATAGTAATAACAATGATAGCAAAAATAATATTATTAGGACCGTGATAAAAATTTTAGCAGTGGGTGTCGAACAGGAACATGGAGGCAGCAGGAAGCCTGCAACCACAGATCCAGACTCCACAGCTTCAGAGCCAGAAACACCTGCAGAAAGCAACAGAAGGACAAAGGAGAGAGATGAGAAAGCACAAGACTACAGGAGAGGGAAGAAGATGCATTAATGTGATGAAAATAAATACCGATGTAAGGAAGAGGAGGAGAGAGTGGATCATGGAAAGTCTCCCGGCAGTCTAGGCCTATAACTAAGGGAGTGTTCAGTATTTAACTGAGGCAGCCCGCAGCATTCTGAATCAACTGGAGAGTCCTAAGGGAATTATTCAGGCAGTTGAAATAATCCAGCCTGGAAGTAACAAATGCATGGACTAGTTTTTCTGCATCATTTTGAGACAGGATATTCCTGATTTTTGCAATGTTACGTAGGTTAAAAAAACCATGAAGTTTGTTTTATGTTATGGAGTTAAAGAACATACCCTGATCAAAGATAACACAGAGATTCCTCACGGTTTGTCTATAGCTAGCTAAAAATGTTGGAAGAGAATATCTCTATTTTTGATTCACCCTTAAAAATCTCTAATTTGTTGACTGTTTCTCCAACTGGCAGAATTCAGTTTGAATGTCAGAGATGCTGAAGGCATGTCAGAGGTCTGGAACCAAGCTGTAAAGCTCTCTGAGATAAACTTTTGATTTTGGACAATTTAAATAAACACGATTTGACTCCAAATTAGTCAAAGAAGTTGAAAAATAGATTTTCAATTTTGCTGTTAGAATAATGCCATAAAAACTACAATATAATGCAGTGAATTCTTTTCTATATTGGAACACCTCAGACAGCATTCAATTATGCTTTTTTGCTTCTGAACCCTTAATACAAAGAAACGTGTACTTTTGACCCCTTGTCTATGTGAATTTTTCCCTCCTAGACACTTACATAATATTTAAAGGCTTAAAAAGATATAATAAACCAACTTCTGTGTAGCAGGCTTATTTCCCCTCATTCCTCTCCTACACAGCGGTGTTGGAGAAGCCCCTTGAGAAGAAAGCAGGGCGCAACTATGGACCACCAGGCAACAAAAGACTGATCTACTTCATAGATGACATGAATATGCCTGAGGTGGATGCGTACGGCACGGTGCAACCCCACACACTCATACGCCAACACATGGACTACAACCACTGGTAAGACTCTATCATTAACATGCAGCTATGCAATATATACTGCATGTATGATGAGCAAATATGCCTATGCTGTTTAAAGAGGATGACATTATGCCTAGAGTTTGTTGTTCTAGTCAGCGGTTCCCAAACCTATTGGGCAACGCACCCCACTTCTACGCCTACGTTTTACATTGATGCACCTCCAATCCCCCCACACCCTTAAAATCCCCGCAAAATAGCCTTTTTATTGCCATATTAAAGGCATGAACAACATAATTAGAACACAATATTATTATATATATAATATTTAATATTCAAGAGATTGCAATACGCTCACACGTGCATTTTGGGTATGATGATTTATTTATGAAAATGTTTAGATATATGTTTAAATATAAATTTGACAATTTGAAAAAAAAAGTCTTGGTGTAGTTATTACACCATTTCACTAGGTGATTTCTCAGGAAATACTCCCTCAGCAGGGGATAGTTCCTCACTTTAATTGCTTACATGATGGACAGTTTCAGAGAATTTCTCCATGTATTAACATAGAAAAAGATAATTCAGATAATAGAGTGCCAGCAGCTGATAGATGTAATACCATAATAATTCAGATGAAGAGCCTTTCTACTTTAAACACATTTTAGTATTCGGACAGATCCCTGCCTCAGTATTGCTGTGCTACAACTTTTATGAGTGTCAGAAGTCAAATGTGAGTGCAGGGTTGTATGATTCCTCTTAAAAGGATTTTGTTGCTCATCTCTCTGACACAGTGAGGCCATTCTGAACATGGTTCCAATGGTTCAGACACAGGCTGACTGGCTTAGACACGGTCGGCCCATTAGAGATATGCTGGGAGGATTTCAGGTATGAAATTGAGAGGAGGGAGGATGCTACCGAGCCATGCCAGCTTAAGTGGGAGCTGAGGTGTCCATATCGGCAAAAATGTGGGGAAATGTGTGTGTGTGTGTTTGTGTGCATGCGAGGCTGTTAAATAATGATTTTTTTCTCCCTGCATTTTTGTGCATGTGTACTCCCAGGTATGACCGTAATAAGCTGCTTTTGAAGGAAATCCACAGTGTTCAGTATGTGTCCTGCATGAACCCCACAGCTGGCAGCTTCACCATCAATCCACGACTGCAGGTACACACACACCCACACACACAAACAACATGTCCTCACAGCGCATTGTGTTCCACTGGTTATGCAACACACTGCTAGGGTTACATGTGCACACATGTTATCATACACTATTATATCTATCTTTAACTATATTCTATATTTAACTCCTATTTTAATATTAAGTTACATTATGTTCTGTTTTACATTAATTTATTTATTCATTTTATAAGTTTATATATATATATAAGTTTGTTTGTTCATTTTCCTGTTCATTCATTTGCGTGGCCGTCCATGCTCAGTTGATTGGATTTAGACGAAACTTTAACAGAAAATAAATGATGGCGTGTCTCAACATTATGTTTCCGCATTTAGGAAATTAGACCGGTTTGCCTGAAGGCGGTGGCGCATTATTTGCTTGTTTATTTGTTTGCTCATGTATTTGTGCCAAATCTGAGACCAATCTGATGTATCAAAACCTTTAAGCAGAAAAAAGAAAAGAAAGAAAAAGACGGTGGTAAAAGGTCGATGCCACAATATTTTTTTCATGTGTTCATTCAGTGTTCCAAAGTCATCACTCAGACATTACTTACTAAATTCACATACATCCTGGTTATTATCAGGTTTTTGGATTAATACGTGTCATCTAAATATATGTATAATATCTTGGTTACAGAAACATGAAGGAGCCCTTAGATATCTGAATAAGCTCACTGGGCTACTTCAGAAGAAACCGAGCTGCTGTAGTGTGGGAACACCTGTTGCAGGTTTTGGATCACTGTGTTACATCCATACAAAATTAAAGAAAAACAAAGAAAACGATGACAAATTAGATTATGGGCTGCATATGTCTCTATACCTATAAAAAAATGTCTTTGTTGCCAGGGTGTTCCAAAAACAAGTTATGAGTGTTATGTGATTTGCTATTCCCATGATTAGGTTTGATTATGTTTTGGCAATAAACTGCCTTTTTAAAGGATAACGCTGCCATAGCTTAGAATTTTTGTTATTGTCTACAAATTTCAATCCCAAACCATGCCACTCAGCCATAAGTCCAGTGGTTCTTTCTGAAGATCTTTCCCAAATGCACCGGTTAGTACCTACCAAAAATGGTCCAAGGAAGGACAAACAGTGAACCAGTGACAGAGTCATGGGCGCCCACGGCTCACTGATGTGCGTGGGACTTGTCCGTCTGGTCCAATCCCACAGAAGATCTACTGTACTATAGCACAAAAAATGCTGGAAAAGTTAAATCAAATCCATGATAGAAAAATCTTTGGAAATGTTTTGCCAACTGATATTTAAACACACACCTCTGACCCATAATTTCGCTCTGCCAGCTAGTATGGCGACTAACAAGCTAACAAATCATTCCAATCACTTGACATGATGCGTTTATATACAGTATATAGCCCCAAGTTAAAGATGTGTCATAAAGGTATATTGGAACAGGAAGAGAAACTCTCAAACATGATTTTTTGACATGTTTTTCAAATCAAATTCAAATCCAATTGTACTTTATTATCCAAAAGCAGAAATACATTTGGTCAATGGTGCACACAGGGGTTAAAATATACCCATTCCACCAAGCAGCAGCGCATCTTCAACCACACCTTGCTCCCTGACATGCAAAATGATAAGGACTAAGAGAGAAGATGTCAGGGATAAGATGGCAATTTCAGCTAATCAGTTACTTTTAGGGACCGTCACAATCCCAAGATTTTTTCCACAAGTCAGGTTTCTTGCCTGTATCTACTGAACACTGAAACAACCTGAGAAGAGATAGTTACCTGATCAGCACACACCTAAATCGTCTTGCTTCTGATCCCGTCAGGGCCCGTAGATTTTCTAGAGAGCGGAATAAGATTATTATTGTTAACTATAACATGTACAGTGTGTGATCAAAGACAGGATACAACTTATAACTGGGAGTATAACACACTCACTGATCTAAGTTTGACTTAACTTGGAGGACTACTTATTCCGAAAGAGAGTGACTTACAATTATACAGTAGGTCAAACTCAGAGATGATCATATTTGAATTTAAAAGGCACACTTAACTGAGCGGCAGTCCCTCTCTACTCACTGCTGCAAACACTCACAATGTGACCCTTGCTTTTAGTCTGGAAGATAATTGACTGCATCATTAGTGAGGAACAACATGTTTACCGTTGCCTTGTTTCTGCTGGATCTCCTTCCACAGCGGCACTTCTCCGTCTTTGCCCTGTCATTCCCTGGAGCCGAGGCCTTGAGCACCATCTACACCTCCATCCTGTCCCAGCACCTGAGAGGAGAGGGCTTCAACGCCGCCCTGCAGAAGAGCTGCCCCACCCTGGTCCAGTTAGCCCTGGCCCTGCACCAGCGCATCGCCACCACCTTTCTCCCCACCGCAGTCAAGTTCCACTACATCTTCAACCTGCGCGACCTCTCCAACATATTTCAGGTGAAAGAAGGATTCATCTACTTTGACATCCTTTTAGAAAACCAACCTCAGGTTAAGATTTTCACAGTTGAAAGTCAGAAGTTAAATCAAAAAAGTTGTGTGCTTTTTCATATCACCACCCTTTCCGTTATAGGAGTTATATAAATTATAATATATTTTGCCTTGATTCTCTCTGTTTTTATGGCTCTGCTTCCCACGTGGAAAGAGCCAGGCTTCTGTCACTAATTTCTCATCTAAATTATTATTGATTTCCGAGCTGGGTCTGAAAGACAGAAATAAGTCTGAAATAAGTGTAATAGAAAATAGAATGGATTTGCACTTCCACGGGTGTTAGTGATGATTTAATGTATTTAAATGAATATAATATCAGAGCGCGAAGGCTGTCAAGGGAGAAGCTTTTGGGGCAATATTTCTGTCAAAATCCTCCACGGTTTCATGGAGGGCAGGCTCTCTCATTTAACACACTCCATTGTATAATTAATGCTTTAAGCCACTCAGCTATAGGAACTATATTTCAAAAATCCATCTAGGAGTTTCCAACGGCAGCTCTGAGTTCTTACTATACTGTTATTACACGATGTACAAAATATATAGGTGTAGTCATATACTGTTTCATATTCACTATTTTAAAGCTGCACTAATCAATATGTTTTTATATTACAATGGATCAAATTACTGTGTGTACTGCTTTGTCAAATATGCAGGCTGGGATTGACCACAGATCATGCAGACAGTCAGGACATGCAACTAAACTAATGTCGCGATGGCAGTGTTAACATGCTAATGTTTACCGTCTTTATTTAGTGTGTTAGCATGCTAAAATTAGCTTATTAGCGCTAAAAATGAAACACAGCTGAGGCTGATGACAAATCCATAAATTTAGCAGATATTTGATCATACAATATTATAATAATATGGTATATACATTACTATATTATAATATAGTATAATATATACAATTATATAAGAATACAAGTATATATTAATATAAATAATATTGGAATTTGAGCTAATAATGATGCTAGAGTAACATTTTAGGTGTTAAAGTGGTTTCACTGATGGTAGCATGAATAATTGTGTTTCTATTGACCTGCTTTTATGCACATTTTCCAATTTTGCATAAAAAAAGATTGTGCAAGGCACTCCGAAAAACCTTCTTTTGGCTGAGGTAGGAAAGTTGGTGCATGGATAAGAGTGCAATTGATACATGACGTACACAAAAGATGGTGGCAGACAAAAACTTCAGATCGGTGTGGAGCGATGAGGAGACTGTAACCTTCCTCAGATTACTACATGAAACAAATGCCATAAATCGTTTTTGTTCATTTATTTACGTCATCTCATTGCAGTGTCTCCTTCTGCAGTGGTTTAAAGGCACCCAGTTGGAGAAAAAGCACCACTAACTGCTTATCTCGATCCACCCAAATTGTAATTGATGTAACAGTAGTGGATGGTGGGGATCAAAGTTATTTCAATCAGTAGAGATAAGTTAATGAAGTAAAGATAACGTTTATCATAACAGATTATGTGCGATGATTAAGTCTTGACAGAAAGTCTTTGGCGCTTAGACTCTACGGGGAGACTTTTGGTAATGGAGGGGCGTCTGTCCTGAGCAGCAGCAAGAATAAATTCCCGCATGGAGTCCAGACACAAGTGGTAGTGAGTGATGACTCTCTGAGGCAGATGAGAAGAGGTTGATGGAATGATGAAGCTGATGGATCTCCAATGACTGGGCGGCAACGGGAAGGTAGCGGGGCGCACATTAAGCAGCGGGAATGTACTAAAGGCGGAGAGAAAATCATATTTAAAAAGACAGCAGGCTAACAATGAAGGTTTGTCGCTGGAAATATGAGTGAGCATGCGTGAGAAGTGAATGGTAGGCTGGTTTGAGAAATAAACTACAGCCTAAATGGTTAATGGACTGTACTTGTATAGTGCCTTTGTAGTCTTCTGACCACTCAAAGCGCTTTACACTACATGTCACATTCACACCGTCCACATACATTGATAAATAGATGGCTGCCATGCAAGGTGCCAACTGCACATCAGAGAGGAACTTATCATTCACACATGGGCATACACTGATGGCACAGACTTCAGGAGCAATTTGGGTTTAATTATCTTGCCCGAGGACACTTAGACATGCAGACTGGACGAGTCAGGGATCTAATCGCCAACCTTCAGTTTAGTGGGTGACCTGCTCTACCTCTTCAACCCGCCTAAGGATGCAAAAGAATGGTCTTCCTGACTGAAATTTTGCCAGAGCTTCATTCCAATTCATCCTGACGGTGACATTAATGTCTGCCATCCATCCAACAGTTGTTTAAGATATTTCGGTTAAACCTCAAAGTTTTCTCTTATCCAGTGAAATTTCTCAACAAGCAAAAGAATTGGCCCCCAAATTCTGAATCGTAATGGCTTTGGTGATCCCCTGACCTTTCCTGTAGCGGCAGCATGACATTGACATTTGTGGTTTTAAAGGTATTCGCACTCTATAGGACACACATAAAGGGACGGAAGTAGTTGTTTGAAGAATGTTAAAAAAGAGAGCATGAGAGAGAAGTTCAGACTGTCTACTTTTCACCTCAGCACACTTGACCAGTCACTGCAGAATGCAGGCGGTAATGTCAAATATCAAACGTTTTCTGCCATCGAAGGAGGGTTTAGACCGCCATGTTGTTTTATGCATTCTGAATCCTTATTGATGCCATTTCACTGTGTCTTTGAAGGATGTTGTTTTTAAGCTTCCTGTATGAGTACTGGATTTTAGCCATCATGATTTGTAGCAGGTCTGAGCCTTTTGAGATTAAGCATAATTACCACCCCAAAGCTCAAGCCCTGATGACACTAAGAATTACGGTACCTTCCAAACCCTTGATCACACACACATCACTGCCTTGAAGCAGTAGTTAAGCCGCACCATCTCAAGAGGCCATTCTGCCTGTTTTGTCAAAGTCTTTGTTTTGTTAAGGGGTCTGCACAGCTTGACTGGACGTCCAATAACCACAGAGAGGAAACAGTATCAAAGCTTTGTCTCCACCCATAAAGAAAATAGAAAGAAAGCCAGAAGAAGACTCATGGAGCTTGTTTGAAGTTTCTCTGCCTAACTTATACAGTTCCCGGCTCTAACAACGTAGGACAGCCGGAAAAGAAGTGAGCAGCCTAGAAGCTCACAGCTCTGCCTCAGCTGTAATTCCCCCACCGTACCTCAGTGCGTTTGCACCTTCAGAAGTGGGAAGGTATTTGGCGAGGCAGTACAAAAGCTTCCTCTGATTTTGAGCATGAGGCCTAAATGGTTGTCACTCAGTGTTTTCTGGCTTGACGTTTCAGATGTTTGCCTCAGCTGAAATAATTGGGGGTCTCTTTGTGATTCACTTTGTTTTTTTAAAACTTTGGAACTTGGAGATGTAGCCAAAGGCAACCGTCTCATTATGATCAACTCTAATGAGCCAGAAAACTGAGCTCAGAGACTCTGTGTGAGCTTGCAGCACTCCTCGCAAAGGTGTTTTTAAATGTGACAATAGAAGCGGGTCCAGACACTCGAAGTTGCATCTTTATGAGAGTATTGTCGCTGTTATTTGCTGACAAACTTCTCAGGTTAAGTTTTTTTGTTTGTTGAAGAGTAAATAGGAGGTAATGCCAGCAAGTTTCCTTCTCTTCCCTACCTCTCCCACTTTGTCCCTTACCACTTACTTTCTTACAGTAAGCAATCTTTCTCCTTCATGTCTCAATAAATTCTCCAACCACTGGACCGATCATTACGCCTTGTGGATGCTAAATTAGACATACTATGGTATAACTGAAGTACAGTAGCCAAATTATAGGGCAAGACAAACAGTTCGGCATACGACTGGGAGCGTTGTCAAAGAGCTCTGTTTGCCTGTGTACGTTTTCTGCCATGACCAGCGGGCATATCCGAGGGCCTGTCTTCCCCACGTCAGCCTAAATGAGCTCCTCGAAGCTCAAGAGGCGAGGGAGGAGATGGAACAAAGATGGACGGAGCGAAAGAGGAGGATGGAGACAAGGGAAAGAGAAAAGAAAGAGAGTACATGAGAGAGAACTGTACTGACTGCGCAATATGTCTGCATGATATCCCATTGATAGTCAGCTGGGTGCATCTGTTAGCAGGGGAAACATTGTTTGGGTCTCAGAGCAGCTGTCAGGCTATGAGGAAAGCACGCCCGCTGCAGACAGCGCGACAGACCGACCAACAGACAGATACATGCCCAGACCCAGAACTCTCTAATCCCTCTCCTCTCAGTTGAACAAAGCGATGAAAGATCAGGGACAGAGAGGATGAGATAGTCTGCCAAAGTCGGCTGGATAGAAGGAAAACAAAGTTCTCTCTCCTTCTCAGTTTGAACCTTGCTGTTTGTTCGATTGATACAACCAACAGCTAAGCCTGCGATTTCAACAATCAAGTCATATAGAGTTGCTATATGTTACACAATAAATGCAGGTGTCATTATTGACACCATTAAGCAATGAAATGCAGTAGAAAAAGACAGATCTATTAAAAGTCAAAGGATTAAATCATTCACATTTGTGGAAAACATCTTGACTTTTGTAGAGCCGCAGAGATAATTCTGGCTCAGGTTTGAATCGTCAGTACACACATCCATGCACATATCCACACACTCACACACACACAGGCACACCTCCCATCTGCACCATTACACAGTGGATTTAGCAGCCAATTGTCACATTCAGCGGGCTCAGATATGAAGGCAGATCAGATTCAGCTGGCTTTACCCCCGGAGATGATTCTGTTGATTAGAATAAGTTCTGGGGCTGGAAACACACAACATCTGCTTGCCTTTGCCTCTGCCTCCTGGGTGACAGTGCGCAGAGGGGAACAAACTGTGCCTCGGCGCCACTTTGTCCCCTTCCTCATCCTATACGGCACCTGTTATGTGAGGCATCTAGATTGTGCCTTGTTCCGCCTGATTGCATCATGTGTTGCCCAGTGGGAAAACCAACACGTCACACAGACCCCTCTAGAGACACATTAATCATCAATCATCCACTAAACACTCATCTGCTCATTGTCATGATTTTCTGTTTTAATTTCTACTTTTTTTAAACAGAGGATAAATTACAAACAGAAAAAACATTTCTATTTGCAAGCTGTGGCTCCGTGGAGTTCGGACCACTTTGGTCCAGACTGAAATACTGTTGGATTGCCATGACATTTTGTGAAGACATTCGTGTTCCCCAGAGGATGAATGCAAATGATTCCCATGGTGCGGCCCTGGCTTTTCCTCTTGCACCGCCATGAGGGTGACATTTTTCCTTTAGGTAAAGTGTCTCAACAACTAAAGAAAAGATTACCATAACGTTTGGTACAGGCATTCATGGTGCCCAGAGGATGAATTTTAAGGACTTGGTTAATCCCTTGCCTTACCAGCAGGTCAAAATTTTCACTTATAAAGTATTCTCCCAAATTAATTGGCACAACATTTGGTACATAGACTCATGATGCCCAGGGGATTAATCCTGTTAACTTGGAGATTACCTGACTTTCCACCTAGCACCACCATGAAGTTCATATTTTGATAGTTTAATATTGAAGTTTGGTACAGACATTCAGTTCCCCCTCAGGATGAATTGCACTAACTTTGGTGAACTGTCGATTGTTGTCTAGCGCTGAAAAATTTCAGTACATCGGTTTATGACCATGTGCTGTATATGACCATTATATACATTCCTGTTAGCTTCAGTTTGTATTCAGTGCCAATTTGTTAGTATGCTAACACACTAAAATAAAATGGTGATCATTGTGAACCAGCTTGAGACCACTGTAAGACCTGCTGAACATCAGCATGTAAGTATAGTCATTGTTAGGGTGTTAGCAAGCTCCCATTAGCATTAAGCTCAGTCTCACAGAGCTGCTAGCATGGCTGTAGACTCTTAGGCTGTTCCTTAATACTGAATTTGGCAAGTTCAGACTTCTGTACATTAAAGCTTGGACTTGATACAAACTTCCCGGAATGGGAGCACACAGTCCGTCATAAAGCAATTAGAACAGCAGTAGACTTGATGACGGCCGGACCTGTTAGCGGCCGGGACCTCAAGTCTCCGACAACGCAAATTTTCAAATTAGCTCTGTCTTGAGAAATCGAACACACATTTGGAGTTTAAACAAATCTCTTAAAACTGCATTCTGTGACACAATAACAGTAGTATTATAATTTACAGTTTTGGGTCTGCTCCTCTTCCATTTCCGCTTGTTGGCAAGAAATGCATTCTGGGATACTTGGCTATCTCAAGTCCACACAAGTCACCACCGATGCAGGCTCGGTAAAACGTGCGGAGCGAGAATACATCCGGGTATTTGACTGTACTTGGCTAGTACAGACTTTTGAATTGGAACATTCCTTTGGATGCGACTGATGACGTTTCACAAGTCCACAAGAACGCAAGTAAAGACATGAACGCAGATTGAGAAACAGATTTAGTCTGGTCCGAATTCACCCCCTCATTCACTTATTTACAACTCTCTATATTACACTTAATAGTTTACTCTGTGAGCAGTAAACATTTTGCATCTATGAAATGCAATGCATTGCATTGTGGGATCGTTAGCAGAAAGTACTGTACACGGCATGGACACCTTTTTCCGTTCCATTGTAGCAATGGGGTGTACAGAATTCAGACACTCAAATTAAATAGCCACCAGCAAATATAATACACTGTATAGTAAATAGGATGGGATTTCAACCCTATCCTTAGACTTGTGAAAATAAACTCTCTTTGGAAGCATTACAGTCACATCAGACTCTGTCCTTGATTTTTCATTATTCTTCCATCCAACACCTGCCCACAGAACATATCTCCACATGCAGCAATACTTCTGAGACTGTGAGATGAAAGAAAAGCACTGCCATTATTTTCTGAGTTTCTCTGACACACCTACTAACAGCGTGCCCACTCAATATCTATTGATTTACCCACAGTGACTGTGCTGTATTTCCCTCCTTGTTGTGGTGTAAATGGGCCAAATCAGCCTCTGGAATAAAACTCTAAGCCTTCCCCTCTTCTCTCTCTGCCCAGGGCATTCTCTTTTGCACTGGCGAGTGTCTGAAAGCCCCCCCAGACCTGCTGAAAATCTACCTGCACGAGTCCAACCGGGTCTACAGAGACAAGCTGGTGGAGGAGCAGGACTTCCAGTTCTTTGATAGGCTGCAGGCGGACACAGTGAAAAAGTTCTACGAGGTGAGAGTTTTACAAAGTTCAGCGGAGGAAGACAAGAAGAGGAGGCTGGAGGATTTGGGGGAGGGGGGGTGAGGTTGAGGGGAAATCATTAGCCTGCCTGCTCTGTGTCTGGACCTGGACATCAGTGGCCAACACAGCGAGGAGAAAGAGGAGAGGAGAAAAAGGAATGTTGGGGGCGGGGTGTGAGGGGTAAGTGCCAAGAGAGGGTTGGAGAGAATATTAATCAGTGTGGTATGGGGGTCTGGCTGTCAGGGTCTGCGCTGTCAGCCCGGCAAATTGGAAAACATTTTAATGGTTTTCTGTCCACTGCTCCCCTCACTACCCTCTCTGGCTCTATCGCATGCACACTAGACATGCCACAATGAAGAACCTGACAAGTATATGTGTACACACACCCACAGAAAGAGAAGGGAAAGGAGAGAGAATAATACCACCCACTCCAGAATATATTAGAAAATTGGCACCCTCTGTAAACTTAGGACAATTTGCCCCTGTGCCACAGAGCAATATGCAGCATGTTTTCTTGCTATTTTTACACGCAAACAAGAAAGTCTTTAGAGACCGTTGCACTGTAAGGAAGTGCACTTGATACTATGACAATGAAGAGTGCACCGGAACAAAATATAGAGATGAATTTGTAAAAAAAAAAAATACTAACCCCCCCCCCATTCATCACACCTACTGCAGCTTTATGCCAGTGGAAGTTAGCAGAGAAAACAAGCATCCCTAAGAGACACACAAAATCTCTCCAGTGAAATATTCGGGGGCCCAACAGTTGCCAGGGTGAAAATGAACTAGGTCACCCTCTGCGCAGCTGTGATATTCAGCTGTGTCCCTGTCCAGACTGTTTAAGCTTAACACTAATGTTATGCTGACAGGGGCAGTGTGTGGGTCTGTATGTTTACCACTGCAATATATGTGTGTGTGTGTGTGTGTGTGTGTGTGTGTGTGTGTGTGTGTGTGCGTCCCTCCCTGAGGACATGGAGGAGACTCTGGAGCAGACCAGGGAGATGAACCTTTACTGCCACTTTGCCCGTGGGCTGGGGGAGGCCAGGTACATGGCTGCAGAGTCCTGGAGCAGCCTCAATAAAACCCTGCTGGAGGTGCTGGACAGCTACAATGAGGTCAATGCCACACTAAACTTGGTGCTGTTTGAGGACGCCATGGCTCACATGTGAGTGGTTTTGGAAGTTTTGGAACCTCAGGGACTGTGTGGGGGGAGTATAGTAAGATTAAAGAAAGTGTTTTTGTCAGTTCCTTTATTGTCTGACAAGGAAATCAACTGGCTTCCCAGGTATTTTAGGATTTGCAGTTCAATTTAACAGACTGTCAAAAGCAAATCAGTAAAAAGTCATGCAGCAAACATCACGACAGCCTAACAAAAATGCAAAAGGGAGGTTAGGTTTTGCTTCAGTCTCAAAATGTAAAAAAAACCCATTGAACCCTAATATCCAGTTTCTTTCTTTAATTATCCTTAAGTAGGTTTAAAGTTGAAAAAATGACCTTAGTGCAATATTCAAACTCAAGACAAGCATCAGTTTAGACACAGTTTCCTAAAATTCAAGGTATGTTCAGACGGTTTGGGTTCATTCCTCCTAAAAACACACTTTACAGATGTTAGCTCTAAGCTAGCTAGCAACCGTAGCATCAAGCATATCTGTGGGATTTTGACTGTGTGTTCGTCTTCAGCTCAGAGTTCTTTCTCTCATCTCTGTACGTTTATGAAGGATACACGCAAATAATTGACCATAATCATAATTGATACTGAAACAAATCAGTTAGCCACACTGTTGCACTGTAGTTTATTTTTAGTCAATTTGTCATACATCGTCTTGGGCTGTAGTGCTCTAAATGTGTATTATTCCACAGCTGAAAATAGTCCCCAATAAAGACACTAGTTAAACCTGTCTGAGTAATGTTGGCTAAAATCTGCCGAGTGTTTTAGGAAATTACTAAGCCTTTTTTTAAAATGAAGAAAGAAAGAAAGACATTAAATATATATGCGCAGTAGTATCTCCCACTGGCCTCACCTGCCTTTTTAATGTGATGATGTAACCGATTTTCAAATCGCTTTTCTCGGCTCGAGGAAAGTTTTACAAATTTAAAGCCTCCATGGATCAAAAATTCATATTAGAAGGATTCATAATTGACCTTGTTTGCAATTTGTGGTGTCCTGTCAGCAGTTTTACACATGTGTCTTTTATAATGTGGCCCATGGGAAAAATGCTTTTTGGGCTGCAGGGGAATTTTATGCTGCTAAACCGCAAGATGAAAGTTGAAATGTCAGCTGAACTGTAAACGATGAAAGCAACAAAAATTTCAGTTGACTCACTAGAGAAGTTTAAGGTGTTTGCAACGTAAAGTAAGTGGTGAAAGTAATGGAATTGTCATTTGAAGACTTGAACTGTCAGCTGATTTGTAAGCCATGAAAGCAACTGAAATGCCAAGTTGACTGATGTCAGTTGGAGTGTAAGCGATGAAGGAAGGTGAACTGACATCAGAAGAGTAAGAGGTTCAAGTTGAGCTGAGGTGTGTGATGAAATTTCAGTATCAGTTTTAGGTAGTGACAGCAGTTGAAATGTCAGTTGAAATGTGTTGGTGTTTTGCTTTTGGCAACAACATCAAATGAAGATACAAAAATTCAAATGAAATTTATTTTTTTGAAACATAGACACATGTCCATGTCTATGCCTTTGTTTTACTGAAGGCATAAAGAGTTTCAGGAGCACTGACGGACAGTATTAAAACAGAGAGAGGAGACAGAAGCTGCCTGTTTGTTTGTCTTTTGCTGTTTATCTTATGAGTCAGAAATTGTCTTTATCCAGCTTGCCTCCCCCTACCTTTTAATCTCACCCTTCCGCTGATTCCTCCCTCACACCTTTCCTTCCCCCGACTGTCTACACCTCCACATGTAGCTGCCGTATAAACCGAATCCTGGAGTCTCCAAGGGGTAATGCGCTGCTGGTCGGAGTGGGCGGCAGCGGCAAGCAGAGTCTGACCCGACTAGCTGCCTTCATCTCCAGTCTGGAGGTTTTCCAGATCACCTTGAGAAAAGGCTACAGTATCGCTGACCTCAAGGTATAAGGAGGATTACAGAGCAAAGACCACACCACACTGCAAAACATCCATCTAAACAACTCAATTAGTCTCATATTAAGTATTATAAAAGTTTCTTACAGTCAGGTGAGGTTTAAATTTAAACGCGGAGGTGTATCTGAGTGAAATGTGGACATAATCCCTACAGTATGTAAACACGATACTTGTAATCCACTCAGTATCCTCACATTGATTTAAGTCTCAGGCATGTATCACTGAAAAAGTAACAAAGCTTTAGCCCTCTCACAGCCCAATCTCATTATGTGCGTCACTCTCCCACTCCATCTCTTTCTCTCTCCCTGTCACCCAGAGTGACCTGGCGTCCCTCTACATCAAAGCTGGCGTGAAGAATATTGGCACCGTGCTCCTAATGACTGACGCCCAAGTGGCAGACGAGAAGTTCCTCGTTCTGGTCAACGATCTGTTGGCATCGGGTAACAGCAGGCATTGCTAATTACTGCGTGTCGTGTTTTGCAAGAGAGAAATGCTTTTGCTTTGCCACAGCAACAAATTACTGTGGTGCTATTTCTGCAGCATTACTCATCAGCTGCAACACATCATTGTGAAGAAATGCAAGCAAGGCTGAGATTCACATCTTGATTTATACTAAACATTTGAAGGGTGCTAACCTATAGCACAATCAACAATGAATATAAAATGTATTTAATGTTGGCATTGCAATCATTTGGCAGTTACTATGCCATAAAATCATGTACTATGTAATGTCATAGGCTATGGAACTAAAAAGCATGGCATATGCCAACGCGACAACAACAACAACAACAACTTCCAATTTCAGATTTAAAGACGATGAACTTAAAATTTTTTCTCACAAATAAACAAGTTGAATTCTTAAGGAATAAAATGTACACTTAATGAATTCAATACACTCTGGTTTTGCTGCTACCGCTTAACTTGGTTGTTGTATGACCAGTAGCTTATAGTGGCTAATTTTAGCAAACTTTATAGATATTGCTGTGTAACTTAAGGTGACCAGATTTCTGAAATGAAAAACATTCGGATATTTTTGGTTTAGTAGACAGTATGTCATTAAAAAATAGAATGTTATTATAAATGAAAAAAAAGGGGGACAACTTTGGTTTTATAATCTGTCAAATATAACTCTTCTGAGTCATTTTGAGGCAGAATCTACCTTTCAGTCAATATGTCACTTTCTGGCAGGTGGAATACTGCATCACATGGTTTGTATTGGCCATTTAAAGGTATTTCAACAGGTAAAAAGGACTGGATTGGTTGGTACACAGCAAGTTAAATAATGTGGAGTCATAAGGATAACTGCAAAAGAGATCTTGTCTTTATTTTATATATAACTAATCAGTAAGTCATGTTAATTATAGTCTTCATTTCGTTTTCCAAATATAAACAAGGATATTAGACACAGGCCTACCAAACACATATTCCATCGACAACAACAGGCTTTGGCTATGATCACGTAGGCTAAATGTCATGCCTGGTTACACTATAATCTGCAAAGATTTATTTGGCCACAACTGTGGCGTTAAGTTAACTGCTCCTAGCAACTGCTTCAGCAGCATCAGTGTCGCTGGTGGGGCAGATACCACCCCTGCCCAAAGAAAACGTTAGCTTCAATAAATGTCTGACTGAATAATAGAGTGAAACAAAATGCCATTTAAGTCAGGTTATCGGGCTAGGTTACAGTTACATGATAATCTTTTGCTTTACGCCATAGCAGGTCTTGAGCTAACGAGAGGGGCATTTGTGCTGGGCAGACATCCCTGGAGCACCTGGGCCACACAATCAAATGCTTTTCAAAAGGTTTTGAAATAATCTTAATCTGAACTTCAATCAGGGTAGATATTTATATATATATGTGTAAATATATATATATACATATATATATATATGTGTGTAAATATATATGTATATATAGGTGCTGTATATAAAATGTGACGATATACACATTCCTCACGCTGCTCATCTTTGCCCCTGTGAGACTGTGATTTAAATCAGATCTCTGCATTAGCATCAGAACTCTGTGTGAACTCCTGCTGCCGTCACCTCTGTTAACACACCTAGATTTGATATTAGAGTCTCAGCGTCAGTTCTGATCCTGACAAGATAAGAAAGTTCTAGAGAGTTCTTGTACAAGTTTAGGTTTCTTACAGAAAAAAACAACAGAATGACAGCTTCCCAGTGGTAATGTGGGTGATTTTATTCATTCAAGGAGAGATTCCTGACCTGTTCCCAGACGACGAGGTGGAAAACATCATTGGCAGCTTGAGGCCAGAGGTCCGTGGCTCGGGATTGATGGATACAAGGGAAAACTGCTGGAAGTTCTTCATCGACCGGGTTCGCAGACAGCTCAAGGTGAACCAGTCAGATAGTCAGACAAGCGCAGGACAAAGAGTTGTTTGTGTTCTTTGTAACTCTGCATTTCACTGCTAATCATCAAGAAAAAGTTGTTCTCAGTGGTTCTCCTTAGGGGGGAAGTTTGCCATTAATCTCTCTCATAGAACTGGGTCTGTATTTGATCTCCATCATCTCTTAATATAGCAATAGCATGCCGCCTCACACTCTAATTTACCATTCTACAATGAAAAAAAACACACTTGGATAAACATCTGGCTTTATGATGAAGCCTTTCCCCAGACAATTTTCTTTCCTGACATTTTTAGATGAACTTGAATGCTTCTAGAGGCAGTGGACGTCATTATAAATCACCAACATGAGCAGAAAAGCCGCCGTTTAGCTGCAGTTAATTTCACCAACATGTAGCCTCTTTGTTTCCCCTGGGGAGAGAGGGATTCCAGGGTTTTGCTTATCCTGTCATTATAACAGTGTGCAGCACCCCACCACCGCATCGCTCCCAGCTCCCTGGGTTGGAGAGTGAATAAATGGGGAAGGCAATCCCATGGGCATGGGCTTGTAAAGAGTGGATTTCTAACTATTTGGCTCTCTGTCTCTCAAATTGTCTGTCTGGATGGAGAGGACACCTTCCCAAAAATGCTGGTAATATGATTCAGAATATTTCCGTGAAATTTGCTGAGGGTGTGTCTCTGCATGTAACTCTGCATGTTGAGCATCAGTTTAAATCCTGACACAAAATATCAAATCATTATTACAATCAGACATCGGAATAGAATTTGGTTTAGACCAGTGCAAACTGACTGGTTAAGAAATATTTAAAAGATTTTTGGACTATTTTCAGATCTTTGCTTTTTTCCTCAAGAAATACTGCATAGTTTCACATCTTTAGGCCTCTAAAACCTGTTCTGACTGCTCACCACTTATTGGTATTTTTCAGGAATCTGTACACTGCATTTACTAGAGCGTGACCAGTATGGAATTTTTAAGTCTTATGCCGATTTCGATATTTGAGGATTTTAAAATCCAATATGCTGATATTTACCCTTATTTTAAGAAACGCACAACATAAACAAAGATAACTCCTAACATTTGTTATGTTGAGAACATACCAAGATACCATGACATAATGCAGTATAAAAATAAACATTTTTATTGTTAGAAGTAGTACTTTTGAGCAAAAGTACAGCAAAATATGTTAAAGTTTTGATAAATAAGTAAAATTACTATAAATTATCTAATTTATTTTAAATTATAGAGTACTAATACTAATGAACATTAAAGTAAATAGTGTATTGTGGGGGCCAGCAAAAAAAGAAACTATTAAAAATACCTATGTACTAATACTACTAACATAATAATAATAATAATAATAATAATAAGACCATATATCAAATATCATGTCATTGCTATAGTAATAATGATAAACAGGCCTCTCCTACTATGAAAAAAAAAATATATATATATATATTTGTTGTCATGCAATAGTTATTACCTTATATATCAATCTGCCACAATGACTACTTTCTACTATGTAATATATTCACATCTAGTTAATCACCTTTATCAGCACTGTTAATTCTATTCAAAGCTACGAGAAACCATTTCCTAACCACCAGCTGGCTCTAAAACATGCCGTCTATGACACAGAGAAAACGCTGCTGTTGAATTAATTTAATACTACATACCTGTCTACAAGGAGGACCTGCAACTTTGATATTTCACTCTAATGTTTCACATTTGAAAGAGGAGCTAGATAACTTTGTTTGGCAGGAAGCTGTGTTAGATACTTGTTCAGCTCATGTTTATTAACATGTTACCTTTGGTTTAATCATTTCTGACACACCGACTGTAACTACAGAGAAGCGGCTCGCAGATATATTTAGAATATGTTAAACATTATAGTTTAACTGCTCATTAATTTTACCGCTCCTCCACTGATAAACATGGCATTACCTTTGTGGCTAATTTAGCAATGTGCAGCGTTAGCTGCTGTAAGTGATGTTTAAAGAATATTTAGAAGTAATGAATTAGAAAGAAAGAGTTAGCAAGTCTGGTCATGAATGTTTTCAGGAGAGGAGAAGTGATGAGGGCTATTTTTATTATTATTTAAGTCGTTAAATTGGTATGACAAATGACCAACTCATCGTGAACACTGGGTGTGAGAGCTACCAGGAGCTACTCTTCGTAGCTCCGGTAGGCAAACTACGCAACACTCATGACATAAAGGAAGGATCCCACTCTCTGTTTCTTTTTTATTAGTCATAAATCGGCTGTTGTTAACACCGATGCCGATTTATCTGCAAGTAGGTTATATCTGCCGATAATATCTGCAAAACGATAATTCGTTCGGGCTCTCTTTTCTAAAAAGCAGACTGGAGTTATGCAGCTACTGTTATGCAGTTTATTAATCCACAGAATTTGTAAGGGTGGGATCCTGGGGGGAGGAGGAGTTTTTTGGAGACCATGTGGCGTTTGGCAGAGTGTCTGACTGACAGGTTGAGCAGGGTGTCTGGTAGGGTTGGGCAATGTCTGCAAAATTTCCATCGGACGATGTCTACAATGAAACATCGGGATGGACGATGTCATCGGGTGCGCGGGCCCGCAGGCAGGGACACAGCAGTCGTCTTGCGTGTGTTCTCGGGAAATAGAGCAGAGGGGGGCGAGAGAGACAGAGCGAGGCGAGGCAAGCCGGGGTATTTACCTGACATGTAGGTGTGTGTGAGTGTGTCAGAGTGTGGGGCGAAGAGAATTCCGAGGCAGGTGCAAAGCATTGGCTACTTAAAAACAATGATAAGAATGTTCGTGGTCATTAAAACCTGCTTTCAAAGGGTGGTATAATGTGAAAATTTGAGATTTGCGGGCTCAACGTCATGATCAGCCATCGCAGATGGACGATGGCATTGTCTATCGGCCCAACCCTAGCGTCTGGTTACAAGTTGGCCCTAAAGAGGCAGAGGTTAGAGGGCTGTCAGGCAACAGAGCAAACAGGAAAATGGTAAGATTCCTATTCTCAAAACAGGCACAGAGCTGGATGTTGACACTAGACATACTGAGTTTGACTTAACTATCTGGCTGGAACTGGTTGTAAAGTCAGTGCTTATGAGCTGGAGCTGACTCACAGGATGCGGGTCAGGTGTGCAGATTGCAGAGAGAAGGCAGG
Organism: Micropterus dolomieu; assembly: GCF_021292245.1. NCBI lineage: Eukaryota > Metazoa > Chordata > Actinopteri > Centrarchiformes > Centrarchidae > Micropterus > Micropterus dolomieu. Next base: position 4,460,840 of record NC_060163.1, on the reverse strand, counting down.
TGAGTGAAAGCGCCAAACCAGCAAAGATAGAGGGCCTCATTACCCTAATTTGTAACTCCTCACCTCCTCGATCCTCCTCCTGTGACCCCGAAATTGATCTCAGCACTCCATCTTGAAGGACATGTCAATTCTCAAAATGCACCCAGAGGATTGAGGAGGTACAAAGTGAGAAATGAGACAGGCCTAGGGGTCCCACAGCTCCTCACTAAAGGGGAACGGAGAGAGACACAGCGAGAGGGAGACAGAGAGAAAGAGAACACAAACAGACAAACAAAAACAAAACCCACCAAGCACACCTTTTTACACAAAAGGAAAAAAGTAACAAACTCACTCACTCTCATACCACGTGTCACTGCAGGCCTCAGGGCAAGGAAGTCGTGACAATCATACAGACAGTGGTACAGAGAGAAATGTCATAAATTAATAAATATTCCAGCGATAAATGAGAGCGTGAGTTTTCTCATTTTTATTCAAAAACAAATTTAAAAACAAAGAAAAGGCTTGTTCAATGGAGTGTTCCTCTGGATGAAAGCAGTGTGTAAAGCAAATGTCACAGGGAATGTAAAATATGCATGCAGCTATCTCTTTCTCCAGAGTTGATTATCATCAGTAGTGTCTGTGGGTGTGCCTTCTGCATGTTTGTTTCTTCAGTCTAATGGTATCGAGCATCTGGCTGAGCTTCTCAACAAGCCAGCTGTTAGTCTCCAACAGTGAAAATCAGTCTGACGTAGCCCACAGCCCAACACACTCTTTTAATTCACATGCTTGCTGGAGGCTTTATTTGCTTAATGATGTGGCTACAAAGAATTAATTCACAGTTCTTCATTCCCGCTCTTGACCATGAAGAAGTGCTGGAGGAGGAATTCCCTGCCTTTCTTTTCTCAGTCTGACTGTGGCTCTAGCTGTACTCAGACAGAAAGACAATGACTATGATCTCGCTGCTGTAACAGACTTCCCACTCACTTCTGTTTGACCTTGGTGTGTGTCTGTGTGTGTGCTTGTACTGCAGGTGGCTCTGTGTTTCTCTCCAGTGGGTAGTAAACTGAGGGTTCGGAGCAGGAAGTTCCCAGCAGTGGTGAACTGCACAGCGATCGACTGGTTCCACGAGTGGCCACAGGAGGCGCTGGAGTCGGTCAGCTTCAGGTTCCTCCAGGAGGTGGAGAATATTGAAGTGAGAACAGCTCATACTTCAATATACAATACACATAGGGATGAAGCCACCCACAGAAATGATGTTCACATACTGAAAATATAATTTCAAATGTCAGGCACCGTGACACAATGAACGTGATATTAATTTCAAGAGCAGACGGGAGACGCCGAAAATTAAATTCACAGCTTGAGCCTGAGGAAATGTTGTTTTCCAGCTAAAACTGCACAGTCGTGTTCCTTTAATGTGAAGTAACCAGTTCTGTGATTTGCTATCTCGCAGCCTCAAGTGAAGGAGTCAGTCAGTAAATTCATGGCATACGTCCACATGAGTGTCAATCAGACGTCCAAGGAGTACCTGGCCAACGAGCGGCGCTACAATTACACCACGCCCAAGTCCTTCCTGGAGCAGATCAAACTGTATCGCAGTCTGCTGGGCCAGAAGAGTAAAGACCTCACCACCAAGATGGAGCGGCTGGAGAACGGCCTGCAGAAGCTCAACAGCACCTCCACTCAGGTACTGACCACAAGCACCCATTTAAAACCTGTGACGATCAGGGCTTTTTTTCTCACTAGTCGGAGGAGGATGTGATATACAGGTACATATACGTGGATACATGTACACATGTACACAGGTACACAGTGCGATGAAGCATAGTGCAAAGGATGCTGGAAATAAGTAACTTAGAAATAAGTATAAGTATTTTGTGCAGGAGTTATGACTTGAGGTAGGTGGATTTGGAACTCAGAAAAATGATGTGCATTAGAAACAAAGAGCAAAGATTAAAAAATCCACTATTAAGTCAATAGGATTAAAAATTTCATGTAGGCCTATATCATTTTTGTGCACTTTTGGATTGTTTGTTTTGCATCTGCATTTCCTTAGAGCTCTGACTGGATTTATGTTAATCATCATGAAGCTCTGCAGTAGCTCTGAGTAACTAGAGGTACAAAACAAGTATTCAGGTCTTACAGACCCATCTTCTGCTTTCATACATGGCATGACAACTTTTATCAAAACATAGAACCAACTCTGGAAAGGTAGTTGTGATATGACGATATGATGTAATTTGAGGGCAGCCCTGCTAGTAGTCTATGCTATTTTCATTTATAAACACCACCATGTCCCTTAATCATGAAGATCTCTGTCATTTTACAGCATTTCATGGCACTTTCCTCCCGACTTTTCTCTGCCTCAGCTCTGCCTATTTGCTTTCTGTCGTTCTCCTGTGCATTTTTTCTCCACACTGCTCAGCCACGCACACTCACTCACTGACTGAACCCTGTGTTGATGTGTGTGTGCATGCCACCAGTCGCGTGTGATGTAGAGAGCACACCATCAGGTTAAAAGCAGACGGGAGGCCGACGGTCTACAGGTCTAAGGGACTGTGGCTGCCCTGTGACAGATTCAACTTTTAGATTGTCTTTCAGTGGATGCCTGTTGTGTGGATTCTCCTGCTATTAAAAAGCTTACTTTGTCATCGCTGATGCCGGTTAAGTTGATAATTAACGGCAGGCCCAGACAGCCCTCAGTCCGACGGGAAATCTCCCGGTGCTCCTGACTGAATGAGCAGACAGTATGTGCTGGTAGTACTCATGGGAGTTGTAGTGTCATAGTGTCACATTGCAATTTGTTTTGTTGTTATATGCCTTTTGACAAGACTACAATTTTTCAACACGCCAAAGTGGCTAGTGGGAATGACTGCGTTACCCGCCACAGCCAAAATCCACCCGCATTTGGCGGGTTGCCGGGTGTTAAGCCCCGGTGACGATATATTTCTCTTTGCCCTAGGTCTCATACAAAAACATTCCCAAAACATTATCATACACAACATCTCAACCCATTGCATTGTTCTTTCTTATTTATTTATTTATTATTATCATTTATCATTCATTAGCTGTTGAAGGGCTGGTCTTAAAAGTTCCTCCTTGACCCTGGAAACAGCAGTTGACAAAATGAACTCACCACAAGGTTAATTTAGTAGCAACTCTGGAGTTTGCAGTGGGGTTGTAAATGGTAGGATTTCCTTTTTTTTCTCCAGCACTTCTCATCTGTGTTGGTTTAAAAATACAACGACCCCAGACATGGCAGATTATTATCTGACAACAGGGTCTATTTAGTAGCTTTTCTGGTTAAAATCCGATTTCAACTTTAAGAGGCTGAAATAGATATTTGAAGGGTGATTACACATTTTAAACCCATATGAATTAAAGTTCCTTAAAATGCTCCAAAACAGATACTAGTTGGACCTCTTGTCAGATTGTTTGACCATGGCATACCTATGTTCTATTTTCAAGAGCATGTAGGGAGATTGTATATTAACCTTAAAGCTAAGTCCAAAACTTAATTTAAAATTATCTGAAAAAAAAAAAATTCAGTATATTGTACTTTCACATTTCAAGTGGCTTCATGTGGGCTCCTGACTACAAGGTAAAGACACGGCCTTTAAAATGGCCAGACAGATGGTTCTTGCTCAATACTAAATGTTATCTTATAATTTGTAAACATATGTAATAACTCTGCGCTAGCCTCCTCTGTTGTAGAGATTTTTGGAATGGGGTTCCGTTGAAACAATGTACGTATATCAGGGCAAGCAGCTTAAAGCTTGCCAAATGACCTTCAATTTGACATAAATCATTTCAGAAGCTTGTCTTTGAGTTTAACCAAAAGTAAACACATGCATTAGCCCTGTCTATTTTTGCTAACTGCACAGGGATCCACTTGCTGGCAAACCCAACTGGCTTCACACCAGTTTCTTTTCATGTGTGAAACTCTGGGTTGATAATTAGCATGTGTACTCACTAGAGAAGTAATTGCCATCCATGTTTCCCGAACCTCAACAAAGGAGTTGATTGCAAACAATAATGGGAATAAGACTCAAGTTTCCTTGGTTTCAGTCACACAGTGGTTCCACAGTGGGTTGCTGGGACCCTGAGTACTGCCGGTTTCCTATCATACCAGGTAATGAATGCCCTTCACCTGACAGCCCAGGTGTAAATTGGTTTCTATTACTTGCCCAGAATGAAAAGTAATGGCAACGAAGTTAAAAATAACTGCAATTTTCACTGTAAGAGTCAGCTGGTAATCTAATGTTTGACATCTTGTTTTGGGATGAAACATGTAGATTATATATATTAGCTGTTTCTACATCTCTACATATTGAAGTATTATTGTCCTTTAATAGCAAGAAAATCATACATTCTTTTTACTATTATATTATTATTATTATTATCCCTTGCGTCCCTCCCTTAACACTTGAGCTGTAACCAGGATGCTGATGAAGACCGAATGCTTCACATCTTCCTGTCTCACCATCTTTGCACTAGCAGTGAGGTTCTTTAGCAATCCATTTAAAAAATGCACAAATTACATACAAAGGTTTACATGACCGGTCCCCGGACTTCATCGGTGAATCAGTGAAGTTAGCTTTTAGCTGTTCCACAGGGGTGATTTGTTTTTGCTGTACTGCCACGAAAGCTTTGGAACAAACATCCATTAAGTATTCAGTCTGCTGCCACTATTTTTAAGTCCTCCCTCAAATTAAATTTTTAGAGAATCTCTGTCCTGTCTGACTAAAAGAGATCTTGTTGTTTGTATAACACACCTATGCCATGTTATCGTAACTATTGTAACATTCTCTTTTTTTCTCAATTATCTCTCTGTATTTAGTCTTTTTACTTTTATGCTGTTGCTTTTATGGTATCAGGTTATTGTAATGTATTTCCCCTTTACTGGAAAACACTTGAAAATTATTATTAAGAGTATTAGTAGTTACAGTCGTAGTAGTAGTAGTTGTAGTAGAAATAATAGTAGTAGCATTAGTAATATAGTAGTTGAAGTATTATAAATTATAGTAGTAGGTGGAGTAGTAATAGTAGTAAGAGTAGTAGCATTAGTAGTGATATTAGTATTAGGTGTAAAATAAGAAGAATAGTAATAATAATAGTAATAGTACCGTAATAGTAGTAGTTGTAAGAGAATAATAAGCAGTAATAGTCACTGTAGTGTAGTAGTAGTATTATTAGTAATAAAGTAGTAGTAAATTAGTTGTATTAGTAGTAGTAATCATGGTAGTGGTTAGTGGTAATGGTATGCATACATAAAGCAGAAAATACCCGGTTGATCTTTTGTCCGTTATTTTATCTTATCATGAGAAATGTTTATATGTTTCATTTGATGTTTCCATCTTTAATATCGACACCTGGATCCATTTGCCCAAACGTTTACCGTCTCCACACCTTTGCAGAAGAGACCTATATGAATAATGCAAGACAAGGTGTGTGTGTGTGTGTGTGTGTGTGTGTGTGTGTGTGTGTGTGTGTGTGTGTGTGTGTGTGTGTGTGTGTGTGTGTGTGTGTGAAGCAGGGTGTCTACTACACTGTGCAAGTGAATGTAAAACCACACACACACACACACACACACACACATATATACATAACTTCACTTACATATCGTGCTCCTCCAATGCTTTGCATAAACGCCCACACATACCGATTTGCACAAAATTACACACATGCATAAACACTCTATACATATAGGTGACATCAATGTGTTTAAAGCCCCAGAGGGTTCTGTGCTTTTGTTTCCCATCGGCCGTTTACTGAAGGAATAGGCCAACACAGACACATATGTATGGTAATTGAGCGGTCTTCTAATTAGAGAGCACACCCTTTAAAGCAGCAAGAAATCATTAATGCACCCTGTGTTGGTTAGTGCACCCACACTGATGGCCGCTCTACTAGAAGTGCTGTTATTTAACACACTCTGTGCAAGTGAATCCATGGCTCGCCAGAGGCTGCTGTGGTCATGATAAACAAGGAGGACAACAGATGCGTTTGTGTGTGTGTGTGTAGGGGGAGGGGGGTTCCTCTTCAATTTTGCGGTGACAGTGTCCTACCTGTGGCTGCTGTCGTCTCGAGTAGTCGTGTGTGTGTGGATACAGTACACTCTAGTGCTCGCCCACTCATTGTCTCAGAAACATGTGCCTCAGACCTTTGGTCAACTTAGTAGTAGTACAAGTAGTAATACTAGTAGTTATAGTGGTAGCAGTTTTAGTAATTGTAGCAGTATGAGTAGTAATAGTTGTAGTACTAATAAAAGTAATAGTAGTTATAGAAATGAGCATAGGCCTAGTAGTGTTGGTAGTAGTTGTTGCAGTAAGCAGTACGCAGAAATAGTAGCAGTAGTATTTGTAATACTAATTTTAGTAGTACTAGGACCAGCAGCAGTAATGGTATCTGTAGGAATGGTAATAGTAGCATAGGGCTTGGCGATAAAGCCAAAAATGTTATCACGATAAATAAATGTATATCATAAAATATCAATTATTGTCACGATAAATGTCAAATCATTATTTCTTTCAAGTTTAATAGTGGCAAGTAGCAATAGTAGTAGCAGTTGTAACAGTAGTAGTAGTACTAGTGGTAATACTAGTAATATTAAAGTAATTATTAAAACTAGTAATGGTACAAGTAGTAATAGTAGTTGTAATAATATTAGTAGCAGCTGTACTAATAGAGTTGTAATAGAAGTAGTACCAGTAATACTAGTAGTCATAGTTACTAATAATTACAACCACTACACAAGTACTTGCAGTTAAATAATTATTATAAAATAAAATATTAGTACGAGTTGTAATGATAGTAGTATTAGTAGTACTGTGATACGAGTCGTAGTGCAAGTAGTTAAAGTAGTAGTAGCATTTAGAAGGTTACTTCTCAAATGACCAGAGTGGTGTTAATGTAATCGTTCCAACCTAATCTCTGAACAAAATCAGTTGCATGCTGACAGCTCTTTGCTTTGGGAAAAAGAAAAATGACAAGTTTCCCTTTAAAAGGATAATAACTGGAAACATTATACTCCCCTCCCAAACACACACACTACCAGATGTCTCTTTGTTGCATGAATGAAGCTATACTTAGTCACCACGAGTCCATAAGCCATCCCACCCGTGGATGAATGGTAAAGTCTCTTGCTGTGGTATCAATTCTAATCTGGCTTTAAGAAAGAATTGTTGTAATCTACATTAACAGAAGCAGGGAGTGGGTTGTTTTATAAAGACAGACAGGAACAGTGATGTGTTGTTGGCTTTTTTTTTCCTTGGATTTCCATCTGCAGTAGATAAACACAGAAGCCGCTCAGATGTATTGAATCTTACCCATGTCTCCCACCAATTAGTTTGTCCTTCTTCCTCCC